>NC_025993.2:64456288-64475510 GCF_000442705.2 Elaeis guineensis | reverse complement strand
GCGGAGCAGTTTGACTTGCTGGCGCAGCAGGTCAAGGGCCTCATCGAGGCCGTACAGGTGATGCAGCAGCAGCCGCCGCAGGTGTCAGCGCATCCGGAGGGGCATCTCCGGAATGCCAGAACCCGGCGGTGGGGTGGGCCACCTGGGCCAGCCGCCCCGTCCTTCCCGAGAAGGCGAATCCAAGGGTGGAGAGCCCTCAGTCGGACCACGACTCCACCCCTGGGAGATCCCTGCCCCCATTCTGCCAAAGGACCCTCGAGACTCGAAGTCGAGAGGATTTCCTGGACCGGAGGCTCCAGGAGATGAACCGGTGGATCGAAGAACTCCGCCATGCACCTCCCGCTTACGGTGAGGATATCTGCACTGACCCTCCCTTCTCCAAATGATTATGCAGGAACCGATCCCGCCGAATTTCAAGCTCCCCCAGTTTGAAAGCTACAACGGGACGTCGGACCCGGTGGACCACCTGGAGGCCTTCCGAACGATGATGCTGCTTCATGGTGCCCCCGACGCCATCTTGTGCGGGCTTTCCCATCTACTTTGAAGGGAGCAGCAAGAAACTGGTACTCGCACTGAAGTCGGGTACCATCTTCTCCTTCGACCAAATGAGCCACCAATTCGTGGCCCATTTTGTCAGCAGCCGACGTCCCCGGAAAGGTTCGGAGTCCCTCATCAACATCAAGCAGAGGGAAGGGGAGTCCATACGGGCCTACATCAACCGCTTCAACATCGCGGCGTTGGAGGTCCGGAACTTGGACCAGTCGGTTGCCATGGCCGCCCTGAAAGGTGGCCTTCAGAAGAATGATCTCTTGTACTCCCTGGAGAAGAAGTACCCCAGGGATTTGCTGATCTGCTGGCTCGGGCTGAAGGATACGCCCGAGCGGAAGAGGCCTTCAAGATGAAGGATGAAGAGACTGCAAGGGAGCGCAGGTGGGAGATTCTGGCAAGCCCGCAGTTGAGAAGAGGCCAAGGGAAGCCCGGCCTCGCTCCCGATCCCCTCCTGGGCACAAGCGCGCCCATACTCCACCTCGGGCACGCAGGCAGAGAAGTCCGGACAACAGGTTTCGGCGGGGTTCCCCGCAGGAAAGTTCGCAGCTACGCCCCCCTCAACGCCTCGAAGGCCCAGGTACTGATGGAGGTCAGGGAGCTAATCCCTAGGCCGGAGAGGATGCGCACGCACCCCGGGAAGTGCAACCCCAACAAGTTTTGCCTCTACCACCGCGACCACGGCCACGACACCGAAGAGTGCATCCAGCTCCAGGACGAGATCGAGGAGCTCATCCAGTGAGGTCGGCTCGACAGATTCATCCACCGCAGGCCTGAGGATAGAGGAGACGGCCAAGAGCCCTCCCACCGCCCGAACCGCAGAAGAGGGAGGAGCAGCCCGGGGACCGGCCTCCTATCGGGACCATCGACTCCATCGTCGGAGGGCCTCAAGGAGGAGCGGGAGAACTGTAAATGTATTACTACTGTTTCGTTTTGAATCTACTTTTCTTTCTAGCTAACGCACTCCTCCTGCTTAATGCGGATGTATTATGACTGGATATGACCTCTCCAAAAAACAACGGCCATGTCAGGAACAGGAGGAGAACCTCGTCCTGACATGAGCAAAGTCAAAGGCCCGGTTCTTTTAGACCGGATGGGGGGAGAGGCCTTACAACGCCCTAATGTGCCCCCACAGCCCTGTTAGGGACAGGAGGAAAACCTCACCCTAACTTGAGCAAAGTCGAAGGCCCGGTTCTTTTAGACCGGATGGGGGGAGAGGCCTTACAATGCCCTAATGTGCCCCCACAGCCCTGTTAGGGACAGGAGGAAAACCTCGCCCTAACTTGAGCAAAGTCAAAGGCCCGATTCTTTTAGACCGGATGGGGGGAGAGGCCTTACAACGCCCTAACGTGCCCCCACAGTCCTGTTAGGGACAGGAGAAAATCTCGCCCTAACTTGAGCAAAGTCGAAGGCCCGGTTCTTTTAGACCGGATGGGGGGAGAGGCCTTGCAACGCCCTAATGTGCCCCCATAGCCATGTCAGGAACAGGAGGAGAACCTCGTCCTGACATGAGCAAAGCTGAAGGCCCGGTTCTTTTAGACCGGAGGGGGGAGAAGCCTTACAGCGCCCTAACGCCCCCCACAAGCCAGGCTGATAACGAGAACCTCGCGACCGGCTCAAGCAAAATGGAAGACCCGGACTCCTACGGGAGCCGGGTTCTGCCACCAGGTAAAGCTTCACCCGAACTCCTACGGGAGCCGAGTTCCGCCGCCAGGTAAAGCTTCACCCGGACTCCTACGGGAGTCGGGTTCCGCCGCCAGGTAAAGCTTCACTCGGACTCCTACGGGAGCCGGGTTCCGCCGCCAAGGTAAAGCTTCACCCGGACTCCTACGGGAGCCGGGTTCCGCCGCCAGGTAAAGCTTCACCCGGACTCCTACGGGAGCCGGGTTCCGCCGCCAGGTAAAGCTTCACCCGGACTCCTACGGGAGCCGGGTTCCGCCGCCAGTAAGCTCACCCGGACTCCTACGGGAGCCGGGTTCCGCCGCCAAGGTAAAGCTTCACCCGGACTCCTACGGGAGCCGGTTTCCGCCGCCAAGGTAAGCTTCACCCGGACTCCTACGGGAGCCGGGTTCCGCCGCCAGGTAAAGCTTCACCCGGACTCCTACGGGAGCCGGGTTCCGCCCCAAGAAAGACTTCGCCCGGGCTCCTAAGAAAGCCGGGCTCCATCCGCCACTTCGCCAGCAAGGGTTAAAAATGGTGGCGAGGCTCGGCCACATGACGGGATCGGATGGAAGGGAAGAGCCCTTTCCCATGGCGACCTCTAAGCCAAACAGGCCAAACAACGAGAAAGGGTCAACGAACGACAATATTAGTGCTACGCGCGGACAAGGTAACACAAAATGCCTTTTTCTCATTTCCGATATATGTGCTACAGGGCCAGGACGGCCAGAAAAAGAGGGACAAAACGACAAGAAAAGAAAAGGGGGGCAGCTACAAAAAGGGGGGTGACTACTAAAGGACTCTAAGGAGGTCTTGCTCCCTCTAACATAGGGTGATCACCTCCATCCCCCGACCAGGACTGCCTCAGGGTCTCCACCATTTCCTCTAGTTCTTCCTTCTTTTGCAGCATATCCTGGAGCGCCTGACGAAGTCGCCGACTCTCAACCTCCGCTTCCCGATGCCACTTCTGCAAAACTTCGGACTCCACCTTTGCGTCCGCGACGGCCTTCCGCTCAAGTCCCAGTTGAATTTTTACTTGTTGAAGCTCAGCTGTCTTCTCCCCAAGGGAGACAGAAATCCCTTCGACAGTGCCTCTCAGGGCTTGGAGCTCTTCGTTATCTTGGGCGTTAGCAAGCTGCGCCCTAGTAACCAGCTGCCTCTGGAGACGCACCACCTCATCCGCCGAATGATGGAATCTCCCCTTGTACTCCTCTACCTGTCGACGCCAGCTGGCCCGCTGCACATCGTGACTCATCTCGGCATCTTGAAGCTGCTTCTGGAGGTCGGAAACTTTTTGCGACCATATCTGCTCATCCCGCGCTGTAAGCCGGGGTGAGTTCCCTTCCAGCTGGCCGATCCTCCTCTTGGCAGCCGACAGCTCCACTTTAAGGGCGCTGATCCTAGCCTCTTGAGCCCAAGTTCGGTCGCTGGCGCTCTTCGTGCATTCTTCGAGCTCCTTCGCAAAGTTCGCCTTCCTCCGGCTGTAGTCCATGATTGCCTTCACTTGGAGACTCCTGAAGTGGGCGGCCTCAGCGGCGGCCTCGGAATAGCATTTTTTCGCCTGACAGAGCTCGCCCTTCGACTTTTTCAACTTCTTCGTCAGGTGGAGGACCTCCTTTTTTAGCCGTTGGATAGTTGACTTCAGTGGGACCCCCAGGGGCAAGGGAAGTGCTTCGGCAGGACGCTGCCAGCGGAAGATGCAAATGTCAGAGACCAACTCTTTACAAGAAGAAAGGCAGTAAAGAAGAAGCAGGGGGAAGGAAAGGTCATCCACAATAAGAAGTTCGACTTTATTGATTAATTTTGAAGACAAGCGGAAGGGAAATATGGCGACAAAAGAAAGATACAAGATCGGAGGTCTCAGACCTCGGGGGCAGGGGGTGGAGAGCTCGGCGCGGGGGGCGCGGCTGCGACGGCGGCGGACGGAGGGGCGGCCTCGTCGTCAGACTCCTCCAAAAAGTCTAGATCAAGGTCGGGATATCTGCTGGCCATCCTCTCTCGGCAGAGCTCGAACCCCTTGGTGAACGCCTCCAGGCCGAACTGGACGTTCAGCTCCCTCATCTCCGTGGAGGTCTTGAACTCCTCCACTGCAAGGGTCCTGGCCTCCGAGACCAGAACCGGAGTTTGCTCGGCCAGATGGGCGACCTCGTCCTCCGCCTTCCTTGCCGACTCCTCCAAACTTCACCTCTCCTCCTCCCGGACTCGCCTTTCCTCTTCCCGGTCTTCTCTCTCTCTCTCCAGAGCCTCCCGGAGGTCGGCCACCTCGGCCGTCTTCGCTTGAAGACGAGCAACCTCGTCTTGGCAGCGCTCCTCCGCCCGAAGAAGATCCCTTCTCATGCGGCCTGACGCCTCAACATAGGCGAAGAGCTGGTGCCCGATCTGCAAAGACAGATAGAGAATTACAACAAAGACCGAGCAACTGAGCAAGTAAAAATCCGCTTACCTCAAGAAAGGACCCCAAGGTGTCCCAGGCCCGCTGCTCGGGATCGGCGCGGTCGATCCTCTCCACGACATCGGACAGGATGCAACCATCGAGCAGTCGGCGGATTAGGGCCTTGTCGTTGAAGGGGTTCTCCGATCCCCCCTCGGAGCAGACGGACTCATCCGCAGCGGCTCGGTGGCTGCTCGACCTGCGGGCCACCGATTTTCTCCTCCTCCTCGCGGCAGGCGCCTCCGCGGGGCGGACCTCCGGAATAGGGACCCCAGTCGGTGGGCTCCCTAGGGGAGCCCGGGGGGCCGCTGGCTCGGCATCCGAAGGAATGTCGATTGCCGTGGTCGCCTGGACGGGTGCGGCCAAGCTCGTCTCCTCCACCCTGGCCCTCTTCGCCGAGCCGGAAGTCATCGCGCCCTTCCTTTTCTGGGCTCTCATGGCCTTGGCGAGCATCCGTGTGGCTTCGGCGTCCATTGCTAAAAAAAAAAATAAAAAAAAAAAATGGGAAAAGAAAGGAAGAAGGAAAAAGCAGCACCAATCAGCCCGAAAAAAAAAAAAAGAAAAAAAAAGAAAAAGAAGAAAGAAAAAAGAGAAAGAGAAAAGAGGAAAAAGAAAAGAGAAAGAGAAAAGAAGAAAAAGGAGAGAGAAAGGAAGAGAGGGAAGAAGAAGATAAGAAAAGGAAAGATGTATACTTGCTGGATCTTGAGGGCTCAGGCCGATGTTGAAGAGAAGCGGCTCCCTCAGTAGGTTTGGAAGGGAAGGAGCGGGGTAACTCAGGAGCTTCTGGGCGGCCTGAAGGTCGTCCTCTCCCAGGCCAGGGGCCCGACGGACGGAATCCCTCAGAGACCCCCAAGGGGGCAAGCCCAATTCCAGGGTCGGGCAGTAAATGAAGAGAAATTTCCCCTTCCAGTTGTGAATCGAAGAAGGGGCGCCCTTCAGCAACCCCTTCTTACCGAACTGGGGGGAGAAATACCACCAATCCTTCGCTGAAGGATGGCGTTTGAAAGTATAGAAATGTCTGAACAGGGAGAGGGAAGGCTGGACCTCGGCTATATGACAGAGGGAGAGAAACCCTATCAAAAACCTAAAGGAATTTGGGGAGACAGAAGCGAGAGAAATGTCTAAGAAATGAAAAAAGGCGGCAACAAAAGCTGGGAGCGGAAGCCGGAGTCCGGCACGGAATGCCTCCTGGTACAAACAGAAGCGACCAGGAGGGGGAGCGCTGGCCCGGTCGGAGGGGCCAGGAAGCTCCAGATCGTACTCTGAAGGGACCCCGTACCGAGCCCTTATCAGGAGAAGTTCGTCCGGAGTCGACGAACAAGGAATAGCGCCCGGTGCGAAGACCGGACGAGACCCTGCCCCAAACGCGGGTTCGTCCGCAGAGACAGGGGCCTGGGGGTTTGAAGCAGAAGAACTCCCAAGGCCTACGGGGGAAGAAGAATCGGAAGACATTTTTCTTTGGGGGAGAACCTAAAGGGCCCTAGAAATGCAAGCCGAGAAAGGAGGGGGACGTCGGAAGTCAACTCAGGAGAGGACACGAAAGAAGAGGAAGGAGGAGAGGACCCTAAGCGGTAAGAAGGAGAAGGTGGGCACTAACCTATCCTGCTCTGGGGGCCTGGGGAGCGAGGAACGGAAGGCGCCTACGGCTCGAGAGGACGTTCGCTAGAGCAGACTCTCGGGGAGATGACAGACGCCGGCGGAGTGGGACGCTTGAAAGGGGGGAGGACGAGTTTAAATAGACCCTGGGATCCGGCGCCATAATGATCTCGAATCCCCCCAGGCCAGTCCGCATCCGACACGTGTCCCACCCTCCGTGGCAGACGGCTGAAGGCGGCTGGCGGTTGGCAGGGCCATAATTGCGTCGTACCTAGGACAGCGTACCTGCGGGGTCTTCGAAGCATCCCCTCGTACCGCCCCAATTCGAAAAGACTCCGGCACGCGCTCATTTAATGCCAAAATATCTGGGAGCGGCAGGGCGCGGGATTCGAAGGGACGGTTCCGACTGTACTTCTGTGTACTTCCTTCGTTTGAAATTCAAAACTCGGATGTAGGGGGACTGGTGTTGGGTATAAAATACCCACAGCCGGAACCCACGGCGGAACCACCATCAGCAAGCGCAGCTTCGCCCGGACTTCTACGGGAGCCGGGCTCCGTCGCCATCAGCAAGTACGGCTCCGCCCGGACTCCTACGGGAGCCGGGCTCCACCGACGACATCAGCACAGCTCCGCCCGGACTCTTACGGGAGCCGGGCTCCATCGCCATCAGCAAGCGCTGCTCCGCCCGGACTCCTACGGGAGCCGGGCTTCGCCGCCGACATCAGAACAGCTCCGCCCGGACTCCTACGGGAGTCGGGCTCCGCTCTTAATATCAATTGCTGGTAAGCTCAATCCAGACTCCTATCAGAGCCGGACTTCACCTTTGACTTTGTTTGCAGCGCAGCTCCACCCGGACTCCTACGGGAGCCGGGCTCCACCGACGACATCAGCACAGCTTCGCCCGGACTCTTACGGGAGCCGGGCTCCATCGCCATCAGCAAGCGCTGCTCCGCCCGGACTCCTACGGGAGCCGGGCTCCGCCGCCGACATCAGAACAGCTCCGCCCGGACTCCTACGGGAGCCGGGCTCCGCTCTTAATATCAATTGCTGGTAAGCTCAATCCGGACTCCTATCAGAGCCGGACTTCACCTTTGACTTTGTTTGCAGCGCAGCTCCGCCCGGACTCCTACGGGAGCCGGGCTCCACCGACGACATCAGCACAGCTTCGCCCGGACTCCTACGGGAGTCGGGCTCCACTGCCATCAGCAAGCGCTGCTCCGCCCGGACTCCTACGGGAGCCGGGCTTCACCGCCATCAGCAAGCGCTGCTCCGCCCGGACTCCTACGGGAGCCGGGCTCCGCCGCCAACATCAAAACAGCTCCGCCTGGACTCCTATGGGAGCCGGGCTCCGCTCTCAATATCAATTGCTGGTAAGCTCAATCCGGACTCCTATCAGAGCCGGACTTCACCTTTGACTTTGTTTGCAGTGCAGCTCCGCCCGGACTCCTACGGGAGCCGGGCTCCACCGACGACATCAGCACAGCTTCGCCCGGACTCCTATGGGAGTCGGGCTCCACCGCCATCAGCAAGCGCTGCTCCGCCCGGACTCCAGCAGCGCCCGGACTCCTACGGGAGCCGGGCTTCACCGCCATCAGCAAGCGCTGCTCCGCCCGGACTCCTACAGGAGCCGGGCTCCGCCGCCAACATCAAAACAGCTCCGCCCGGACTCCTACGGGAGCCAAGCTCCGCTCTCAATATCAATTGTTGGTAAGCTCAATCCGAACTCCTATCAGAGCCGGACTTCACCCTTGACTTTGTTTGCAGCGCAGCTCCGCCCGGACTCCTACGGGAGCCGGGCTCCACCGACGACGTCGGCACAGCTTCGCCCGGACTCCTACGGGAGCCGGGCTCCGCCGCCATCAGCAAGTATGGCTCCACCCGGACTCCTACGGGAGTCGGGCTCCACCGACGACATCAGCACAGCTTCGCCCGGACTCCTACGGGAGCCGGGCTCTGCCGCCATCATCACAGCTCCGCCCGGACTCCTACGGGAGCGGACTCCGCCGCCGACATCAGAACAGCTCCGCCCGGACTCCTACGGGAGCCAGGCTCCGCTCACGACGGCTCCGACCATTGTCGAGCTTCAATCGACAGATCCACGCCCCCTGACAGGCCCTCAAAATGACCGCGACCCTGCTCCACCTCCTGTGGCGGACTCCACGCAGTATCATCATTCCCTGACAAGCCACAGCAGCCATAGCCGCCCTGCTCCACTTCCTATGGCGGACTCTGCACGGCTCCATTATCCCCCTGGCAGGCCACAGTAACGGCCACGGACCTGCTCTACCTCCTGCGACGGATACCATGCGATTCTCCTAACGACGGACGCTGCTCCACTCCTCATAACGGATTCCACGTGGCAAGTCAAGGTGATACCCACGTGTCTGCTCCATTATCTTTCGCAATCAATTCCCCTGAACATGGGCGGCCCACTACCAGGCAGTTACACACGTCCCCATCAGTCCGTTGCCTCCCCCGCCTATAAAAGGGGGGACTCAGATACGTTATTCTTTAAGCTCTTTTGCCTTATCTCAAAACTCTGCTAAATTCTCCGTTCGAGCACTCCATTCTTGTTGAGGCAGAGAACTGACTTGAGCGTCGGAGGGTCTTGCCGGAGCAACCCCACCTCCGGTTTAGACTTCCCTTGCAGGTCCCGGCGGCGACCGCGGCTTCCTCAACTCCAGCTTCTCCGGCGCAGGCGGATTTTTGCACCAACAGTATACATAATTGGTCCTATAGCTAAAGCATAAGGAATAGAACTCATTCTATTTCTCTCTTCTGATATTTTAGGAGACATCTTCTTAGAGAGTTATATGTCATGACCTATGGGCAAGTAATCTCTTTTACTTCCCTCCATATTGAATCTCTTCAACATAAGGTCAATGTATCTAGACTGGGACAAGCCTAGCATCCTTTTTGATCTATCCCTATAGATCTTTATACTAAGTGTATAGGATGCTTCACCCAAGTCTTTCATAAAAATTTTTTGTGATAGCCATGTCTTGACCGATTGTAACATCGAGATATCATTTTCAATGAGCAGTATGTCATCCACATACAAGATCAAGAAGACAACAGCACTTCCACTAGTCTTCTTATACATACAAGATTCATCCATATTTTTGATAAAGCCAAACAATTTGACTGTCTCATCAAAATGGATGTTTCATCTCCTCGATGTTTGTTTTAATCCATAAATAGATCTATTCAGCTTGCATACCTGATTTGCTCTCCCACTAGAGATAAATCCCTCTGGCTGAGTCATATAGATTTCTTTCTCAAGATTTTTATTGAGAAAGACAGTCTTGACATCCATCTGTCAGATCTTACAGTCATGCTATGCTACAATAACAAGCATTATCCGAATAGACTGGAGCATGGCTACCGACGAAAAGATTTCTTTATAATCAATACCTTCTTTTTGTCTGAAATCTTTTGCCACTAGTTTGGCCTTATAGGTCTTTGTCTGGCCATCTGCTCCAATCTTCTTTTTGAAGACCCATTTGCAGCCTATTGGGGTTACACCCTCAGGCACATCAACCAAAGTCCAAACTTGATTGGTATACATGGAGTCTATGTCGAATTTCATGGCACTGAGCTACTTATCAAAGTCGCTACTCATAATAGCTTTTGAATAGGTCGTGGGATCATCATTCTCAATGATGTTGGATGTATTGTCATTCTCAATGTCAAACCCATACCTGAGTGGTACATTATGCACTTTACTTGATGTTCGGAGAGGAGGTGTGTGTAGTGGCCATGCCTCAATAATGGATACATCTGGTTGAGAATTATTTTGTAAATCATGGATGGGTTGTAGGTTTTGAATTTTCATAAGTTCAACAGACCTCCCACTGCCTCCATCTTGGATAAACTCTTTTTCTAAGAAAATGGCATGCCTACCAACAAACATCTTTTGTTGAGTAGGATGGTAGAAGTAGTATCCCATACTCTTCTTGAGATAACCCACAAACCTACATTTTTTTGATCTAGCATCCAACTTATGTCCATCAATATGTTTTACATAAGCCAGGCAATCTCAAATCTTAAGATACTTAAGATTGAGTCTTTTTTTTTCATATCTCATATGGAGTGCTAGAAATAGATTTAGAAGGTACTTTATTGAAGAGATACACTGTAGCCTCGAGAGCATATACCCAAAAGGATATCGGAAGATCTGTGAAACACATCATGGACCGCACCATATCTAATAAAGTGCGATTCCTCCTTCCCATAATTTTTTAATTGTGGAGTATAAAGAGGTATCCATTGAGAGAGTATTTCATTTTATTTTAAATAATTGAGAAACTTACGAGACAAGTATTCTTCTTTTCGATCAGATTGAAGAGCTTTAATACTTTTACCAATTTGTTGCTCAATTATTCTTTGATACTCTTTAAATTTGTCAAAGACTTCGAATTTATATTTCATTAAATACACATATCCAAACCTAGACCTATCATCAGTAAATGTGATGAAATAAGAGTATCCACCTCTGGTTTGAGTCGACATTAGACCACAAACATCAGTATGTATAAGGTCCAATATGTCACTCACCCTTTCTCCATGTCCAGTAAATGAAGTTTTGGTTATTTTTTCCATGAGGTAAGATTTACAAGTTTCATATGATTCATAATCATAAGGATCAAAGAATTTATCTTTGTATAATTTGTTAATTCTTGACTTATTTATATGGCCAAGTCGACAATGTCAGAGGTATATGACATTCACATCCTCTCTCTTTCTTTTATTTATATTATTAATATGAAGTACATTATCATTAAGTGAAAAAAATAAAAAATCATTATCAACATAATTATTTCCATAATATTTGTTAGAAAAGTATATAGAACAACCATTGTTCTTTGCTTTTATTTCAAAACTTTATTCTAATAACAATGATACAGAATAATATTTTTAACGATATTAGAGATGTTATAACAGATCTTCAGTTCTAAAATTTTGCTTGAAGGCAACTTTAAAATTCTGGTTCCTATGGCTTCGGCCTGAATGGACTCTCCACTAGCACCAAACAGCTAGAAGTCACCTTTATTCAAACTCTTTATTTCCTGTAGACCCTGCAATGATTTGTAGAGGTATGAACCACAGGTGGTATCCAATACCCAAGATCTAAAAATGAAGTACTTAATAATAAATTAGTTTGTATCATATACAAACTTTTGATAATATTTGCCAGTTTCACGGTTGCAAGGTATTCCTTGCAATTTCTCTTCCAGTGGCCCTCCTTGCCACAGTGATAGCAAATACTTTTGGTGGAGACATTCTTCATCTTCTTCTTGGAGATGCCAGCCTTAGAGTTCATCTTTTTCTTAGAACTCTTCTTGCCTTTCTTCTTGTTGATCTTATCAACAAGAAATATCAAAACTTTTTCACCTTTAAAATGGCTCTCTGCTATTTTCAATATGTTCAGCAGTTCAAGCAGGCTAGTGTTCAATTTATTCATATGATAATTTATGATAAATTAAGAAATGAAGTCAGAGAGAGACTACAGGATCAAATCATGGCTCAGCTCACTGTCCATGGCAAAGTTCAGTTATCCCAGATGAGTGATCAAATCAATCATCTTCAGAACATGCATTTGCACAGATGTGCCTTCAGTCATGCAGACATGGAATAACTGCTTAGATATCTCATATCTAGCAGTTCTACTTTGTTCCCCATATAACTCCTTAAGTTTAAGGAGTTTAGAGGGAACATCCATGTCCTCATGCTATCTCTGAAGCTTGTTGCTCATCAAGGCAAGCATGATGCATTTGACGATCACACTGTCCTCTTTTCATATCTTGTATGTAGCCCTTTTCTCCTCAGAAGCATCTTCTTCGAACGTATTGGATGCAGATGTATCCAGAATATAGGAGACTTTCTCCTAAGTGAGAATAATTCTCAAGTTTCTTAATCAGTCCACGTAGTTAGGTCTGATCAATTTGTTTGCAACTAGTATGTCTTTAAGTGACAGTGAGGATGCCATATGTGTAGTTAATCTACAATAACAAGAACACCATATAAACAGACAACTCATGATGACATGCACAACTAGATTAGGACTTTTGTCTAATTGTGTCTCCCACTATTTTATCGAACTTCATAGTCCTCAAGTATGAAAATTGAAAAATATACTAATATTTCTTAATGAGATTGAGATCTCTATTCCTCACAAATACCTTGTGGATAGCACAACAAGTATTTATGAGTTCAAGAGTAGATAACTCTTTACCAATTGTACTTATACAATTCTCAATAATTTTCTCTCTTACCTCTAGATCACATATAGTCTTGTGAATAGCATAACAAACTATAGTATTCTAGTTAAGTTAACCCTTCAATCTCATATGGTCATACTTAAATAATGCTGCCCTTGTGGATAGCACAACAAAACAAAACTATTCAAATATGCCATAAGCATCAAAATATACTTGGTCAACATCATATCAATTTCTATAGTAAGCCTTGTAGATAACACAACAAGCTCACTAAGATCTTGACATACTCTATTGATCAAGTTTGAAGGAAGGCCCTTATAGTATCTACATCACTAATCAATCTAAATCTAAAATTCAATATGATCAAATTGGCCAGATCAGTAGGTTGGAGACTCCCCGTAGCTTTTTTTAGACACCAACAAAGTTGACCAAGCCAGCATATGGACCTAATTTGAAAACCACCTTTCACACTTTCTTTGACACCAATTTATCAAATAAATTTGATATTCAAATTGAAAGTGAATCTCGACATTCCAACTTAATATAATTTTTAAGAGGGTCTTTAAACTGGTCTTGGCACATCCTAACTATAACTACATAAAATGTGCTAAACATATTATGTAATTCGACATACATCTACAAGTCATAATTCGACATACATATAATCATGCCAAAAATCATATAAGGGTGCAATAGAAGATATAACATATGTCAAGCATAATCAAGTAATAAAGCAAATCTTAATCATATTAGGCATGCATAACACTCTTAACCATAAATTGATCTAAGCATCAAGCTACCATGATAATATAAATTTCAAAATATCATAAATTTATAATTTAATAACTAAAATTTAAATTCATAGTTCTTATAAAGTCAAAAATAATTTTTTGAATTTAAAGATCGAAGCTAAAAATTGAAACAATATTCTTGGCAATATATGAACAATAACAATTCTATACTACAACTTTGCACTTGTTTGATTGAATCTAGCAAGGGTGGCTCTGATACCACTATTGGATTCTGACCACATAGTGAAAAATAATTTTTAAAAATTTTAAAATCAAACAAGTCAATAGCTTTAACAGTTATAACTATCGAGCCGAAACCCAAAATCTAGAATCACCTTGTCGATGTCGATCAAAACAAAACAAGCATGCAAAAGAGATAAAATTTTTACTTTCATCAAAAAGATAATGTGGCACATTGGTGATCTCCATGAGACTCTAAAGTAGAAGCCTTCCAATGGTGATCCACACAGAAGTTGGCCAAGGTCCTTTCTAACCGGTGCGCAGCCGCAGCCTTGTCTTCTCAAGAATACTGTCGACTTTGAACTCAAATAACGATCACATCAAAGCCCAGTAGCTTTTGATCTTTCCACCAAAATTATACGAAGAGGACAGTCTACAGATATCTCACAACCTAGGATTTGATTTTGAGCTCCAACATATAGAAAAATCAAACCTTAGGGCACACTAGCAACACTTGCCAATTCTCTCACCACCCTTCTTACAACTTTTGCCACTCAATTTTTTCTTACCTTTTTCTTAAATTTTTTTTAAAACTTTTTCTCTAATTTACATGCCATTTATCTCTGGTTTCCACTCAGAAACCCAGCACATGGGCCATATGGGACTAAGAGACGTGAGAAGGGACCAAGGGGCGCCAACCTTTGGCGCTCCACTTTCTCATATGGTGAATAAATTTATCATGTAGAATTTTTGGTGCAAGAGAGCCTTCAAACTGAAGGAATCCTCCTCTTCTATGTCCCATAAAAATTTCATAATAAATTGGTATTAAATCATAAGAGATCTGGTTGAGCATTTAAGGCAATGCGTTAAGATAAAAGTCTTTATGAAGAAGGACTCTTCATCTTCACATGCTAAAAAGAGTGGGGCAACATTAATATTTTGGTGTGGCATCTAGTGGGCACAGAGGAGTTCTTCTCCACTTGAAACTATTTCAAATTGAATAAGAATCCAATCAAGATAGACCCAATCCCATTAGGTCAAAACAACTGGTCTAGGTTAGCTCAAACATTTTGATCTAAATCAATTTTGAAATTTGGATTAATACAATGTGCTAGCATATCAAATTAACACTTAAAATTTATATTAAATCTTAATTAAATTAGATCAAAATCAAATCTCAAAGTATGTGACCTATTGGATTCTAAATCTAGCCAGCAGTAGATTCAGACTTTCGACGTAACCCTAATTTGATCAAATTAGGTCACCCAAAGAGTCCTAATCAGCTAAGACTCTTCCTAATTAATTTTTAAATTAAACTCTTTTAATTTTGATGAGTTTATAAATTAAGATTGATGTCTAGTAATGTATCATGACTATTCAAAAGATTTAAAATTTTGATAAAAAATTATCAAAATATTCTTCAGTGGTAAGTTACCGTGTAATTCAATCATTTAATCAAACAACATCCCAAATGAGTTGTGGGCATGAAAATATGTCAAACCTAATCACTTATCTTTATATATCTCGATCAAAAGGTGATGATTCAGTTGATGATATATTAGAAACTTTTTTCTAATTATCATCCTGCTTTGGTCAAAAACTTTCAGAATCACTGACCTATAAGATCACATAAGATGTTTGCTCTTCTTATTAGGAGTGACTGATCCCTTATTGATCACTCATAATCTTCATGCACACTTCACCACATCTAGAATATCCCATGCAAGTATTAAAGAATCAAGTTAGGAAGTGAATCAAAATATGAATCCATGTACACAAGGTATCATGATGATCACTTACACAACTTTCACTAGAGAATCATCAGTTGACATATAAATAAGACTCCATCTGATGTTTTCTCATAGGTCTATTTAGTGAACTTATTCTCCAATGAGCACCCATATCCTTGTATTAGTGTCACTACACAAGTGGTTGTGAGATCAACCATCCTCATTTCTGAGCATACATAGGACATGCCAGTCTTAGCAGTATTATTGATCCCTGACTCAATGAACCAATGATTAGAAATATTTTAGGTCATGACTATCAAAGATTTAGGTCTCACTGGCATGATCTCATCATGGCCCTAAAATCATTGTCCGAACCTATGAGGTTCATTATAATCTTAAGTACAAAAAGATGCAGCATATAATGAATCAAAAATATATATTTTATTAATAAATTAATATTAATTATATGAGTCTAGAAGATAAATTATAGAAAATATTTTATCGTATCCCATATATGATTGGCTTGTAGGGCATTATTCTTTCAATACCTATGGATCTAATTCATATAATAAAAATAAAATGAAGATCGTGCATCTGATTTCAAAGGCAAAAATATAATTGGTGATCGAATCACCTACCTATGGCGCTGGTTTTCTTCTTCAGATCTGAATCTAAAGATGTTTGCAGGTTTTGTTGAAGCCGCACATGCATCTGACTCCTACGGATATCCATATGGGGCTGAAGCAGATCAGAGGCACCAGAGATCATCGAGGTGCTAACTCTCTTTTAGATCTCTACTTTGCTAGTTTGGATCTGATCTCTTTCTTCGATCATCATAGAAGAGGATTTGAGGATGAATCTATGCATGAACTCCTTTCGTGCAGGATTGGAGGAAGAACAAAGGTGATGGAGAACTCCTTCTCCTTCCTTTTCTCTCTCTTTTCGATCTCTCTCTCGCTGATCTCTCTCTCTATGGCCGACCAAGGAGGGTTGGGTGTGTGAAATAAGGAATAATGGAAGAGGAGGGGGTGGCACAGATGGATTTAATGACCTGATTTTTCTTCATGCCTAAGAGAGCCCCTCCTTTTATAGATGGTGGCCAAGGGAATTAGAGAGAGTTCAACTGAATTTAAACTCTTATATGATAAGAATTTCAAATTCAAATTGAACTAATCCAATCCTATGTGATAAGGAGAGAGAGAAGCCCAAGGAAGAGGGGCACCCACTTATAGCATCCTCTCTCTCCTTTTCTGCATATGCCAAAGGAAGGATGCGCTCCTCCTTTCTGCTGTGTGAGAGGAGAGAGAGTCCCAGTAAACCTGAGACTCTTGCACTTTATCAGTTTGGATTGAATTCAGATTTAGTTTGAATCTAATTAGAACCTGATTCGAACCCAATTCATCCCAAACTAAATACTAATCCAACTAGAATCCAATTCTGAAACCAAAACCCCAATTAGGTCAAGTCTAAATTAATTAAATCTGATTTAATTATTTAAGACTTGATCCCCAACTTGATCTCATTAAATTAGATTTCAATAAGGTCCTCCTTGCTAACTGCTTGCTGATCCTATACTTGTAACTTTTATAAATTGATCCAAATCATCAATCATATTGATAATTTGATCATGATCTAACTGTTTGATCTGATCAAACTCTTTTGTATGTGATCTTATAGGTTTTATTCTATTTGATAGTGAGACATACTATGATCTTTATCATAGTATCATCCAAACACCTTTCAATAGGTTGAAATATTTCTAACTCTCATCCTACAAAGATCATCGATCTAGAATGATCCTAGTGAGCTCTCACACTCCACTAGTGATGCCTAACAGCATGTGGTGGCAATCCAGCAGAATAGAAAAAGTAGAAATTTTAGGTGTAGTTATCGTGTGATTCAGTTTCTCTATCATGAGTCCCAACAAGATGAAGGTTATAGAAACTCGTCAAATCCCAATATCCATCATATGAAAAATTTGATTAGCTTGAGTCCAAATCGTGATGCTGATGGAAACTCTTTTCTATCAATCATCTTACTATGGCCACAGACTTAAGAACTCAGCTTCTCAAATCCCATAGAACTACTTATCTACTAAGGTTGATAGATCTCTTCTAGGCATGCACCCTACTCCTATGATGAATCTACTGTAGCCAACATACACTACAAAGATCCAAATGGCTAGAAGATCATATTTATATGCAGTCAAAGTACAGTAACCCCACTATAAGTAGCTGAGGCACCGCATGTCAAAGAATTACTCACACTACTATAACATCAAGAAGATCACTTACGAGTGAGTGGACATCCATGTGATCTCTCATTTGATCACACTCAATACTAATGTTCTCTAATAACTACCTGCACTCTCGCTCAGTATCTTTACACTATAGACTAGAGACTCATCTATTCTGAAGAAAGCGATCCGTACGTCAATCTAATTAGATTAGTTACCATCCCTATGATGATCTATCGATTGTGAGTAATTTAGAAATTAATCATATATGTCTCTAAGTCTCAACTCTTGAGAATATGTATCTTTAAATTATTAATTTCTAGAATGATTCTTAGACACATAAGATGATAGAAAAAGCCTATTTTATTGATGAATCAATAGTTTAAGTATAAATATATATCCTAAAATTATTACAATGTGTCTGCCATATTGGCTTCTAAGATATATATCTAATAGATAATGCATTATATCTATTATTATATGTAGACGATATGCCCATTGCTATGAATGGGCTAAAAACTGCATTATCTTGTGAATTTGAGATGAAAGACTTGGGTCTGGCCAGAAAGATACTTGGAATGGAAATTTATGAAAATAGAAATAAGGGTATTCTTCACTTGTCACAAGGGGGATACATTTAGAAAGTATTGGAAAAGTTTGGCATGGATAAGGCCAAACTGGTTAGAATACCATTGCCTCGCCACATCTCCCTCTCTATGCAGCAATGCCTCCAAACAAATGAAGAGAGCGAGTATATGGAGAGAGTTCCTTATGCCAATACCATGGGTAGTGTGATGTACACTATGGTGTGTTGTAGGCCTGATATAGCACATGCAGCGAGTTTGGTAAGCAGGCACATGGCAAACCCAGGCAAGGAGCACTGAAAGAACTTGAAATGGATTTTAACGGTATTTATAGGGAACTCAAAGGCTTGGTTTGATATTTGGGCAGCATGTTGGACTTGAGAAGAACTCCAGTAAGTCAAGGAGAGATTCAGATCCTTTGGAGGGGTTTGTTGATGCTAATTATGTAAGTAATCTAAACACGAGGAGGTCTACTACAGGTTATGTTTTCTACATGAATGATGGGCCTATCTCTTGGAGATCAATCTTTCAACCTATCATGGCCTTGTCCACCACAGAGATCGAGTACATAGAGATTATAGAGGCTATTAAGAAGGCTCTTTGGCTAAAGAGACTCATTATAGAGATGAGGGTGAAGTAGAGTACATTGATGCTGCATAGTGATAGTCAGAGTGCTCTCTATTTGGTTCAAAATCTAGTCTATCATACACGAACAAAGCATATAGATGTGAGGTACCACAAGATCAGAGAGCTAGTGGAAGAAGATGAGTTGAAGCTGGTTAAAATTCATATGAAGGAGAACCAGGCCGATGCACTTACAAAAGCTCTTCCATAGGATAGTTTCCTTAAGTGCATAGTGCTGATGGGTTTGATGGATCAGGATGAGTTTGCAAAGGCTTTGGGATACTAAATGAAGATTATAGGCTTATGTGTGGTGCTTCCATGCCTTGGGAGGCCAAGAGATAAATCAAGAAGGCTGCAAGGCCTGAGTGGACAGCTCTATGTTATGGGCTATCCAATGGTGCTACTAGGACAGGTTTGGTCCTAGGGTGGAGGCATTTAGCCCTCCATAGGTATTGGGGCCTCGAGGGGGTAATTCACTATTTAGGCTAGGGTTAGGTCCAAGGAGGGTGTGAGCATGTAAGTTATAGGTGCACATGGTCTTGGGTAAGTGCAATCATAAGTGGGTTAGCATTAGGAGTTGTTTGGGTTGGATTTGGTCCATTGTATACATGTACATATATATAC
>NC_025993.2:64243788-64453788 GCF_000442705.2 Elaeis guineensis | reverse complement strand
TGGCTAGGAGATCGAGTTATGGTATAGTCAAATTATAGTAATCTTATTGTGAATAGCTGAGGCACCACAGATCAAAAAATTATTTACACTACTACTACATTGAGAAAATCACTGATGAGTGAGCCAATAGATATCTGCACTCTCACTTCAGTATCCCTACACTGTAGACTCGTGACTCATCTATCCTAAGAAAGTGATCTCTGCATCAATCTAACCAGACCAATCACTATCCTCCTGATGATCCATCGATCGGAAGCAATTTAAAAATTAACCATCAATGACATATGCCTTAAATTCTTAACTCTTGAAAATATATATCATCATCTTATTAACTCTCTCGATGATTCATAGATACATACACTACATGAATGATAACTAACTGTCCTAAATAATTAGATCAAATATAAAATTATATCCTAAAAAAAATTAATATGTCAGTCTGATTGGCTTATAGGGCATACATCTAACAATCTCTCACTTGTTCTAAAGCCAATCTGCCATAGACGTAAGACCCATCTTCTCAAGATGTGCTTTGGTCCTCTGTTGCTAAGATGGTTGAGTCTGTGGGTCTGTCATATTTCTATAAGGTCTATTCTGATTCTCAAAGTCTTACTTTTAAAAATAGTCACAAATAATTGCTCTTATATGCTAGAAATTCTGGTGAGACCTAGGCTCCTTAGCTAAAGCAATGGCACCTCTGTTGTCATAGTATAGTGTGATGCCATTTGATGACATTACACCAGTTTTGCAACAAACCCTTTTTAACCAGAAGGCTTCCCCAGTCTCTTCATAAGCAGTGATATATACGACTTCTATAAATTAGCAATGATCGATTGTTTGGAACTTTTATAATTTACCGAATCTACATTGCATAAGGAAACACCTTTCCTAATATAGACTCTCTACCATCAATATCAGACATAAAGTCTGATTCATTATATCCTTTTACCCTCAACTTTAATTCTCCTTAAAGACTATGAACATATCCTAAGTGCTTCTCAAGTACCTAAAAATATTTTCACAGCTTTCTAGTACTCTCAATTTGGATTTAACTGATATTTGTTTATGACACTCACAGCAAAGATATATCGAGTAATGTATATAATATGGAGTATATGAGGCTCTCACTAGCTAAAGCATAAAGAATCTATCTCATGTACTGTATCTCCACAGATGTGTCCCACACATCTTCTCGGAGAGATTAATCCCATGCTTAAGGTGTAGAAATTTTTTTAGGATTTTTTATGCTGAATCCCTTTAGCACCCCTTCTATATACATCTTCTATGAAACTAGCATCCTAATAGATCTATCTCATAGACTTATATAGGATGTTTTCCAAAGGTCTCTTATGAAGAATTTCTTTAGACAATCATATTCTAACCAAAGTCAGTATGGGAACAATATTTCCAATTAGGAGGATGAAATCAATGTACAATATAAGGAATATAACAACTCTCCCACTGACCCTTGAGGAGATCTTGTAGAGTACCACGTCAGCCAGATAGGTACTATAGTTTCTTCGTCTGGAACGATGATCCTGTTGAACTCAATAAGAACAATGAGAATCCGATCACCTACATTGATGCAATGCAGAGGTCTGACTCCGATAAGTGGCTAGAAGTTATAAAGTCTGAAATAGAGTCCATGAAGGTCAATGATGTATGAATATTGGTTGACCCACCTGAAGGGGTAAAACTCATAGGGTGTAAGTGGATCTTCAAAAAGAAGAGGGGCACAGACGGAAAGATAGAGACCTATAAAGCCTATCTGGTTGCCAAAGATTATCGTCAGTATTATGGTATTGATTATGATGAGATATTTTCTCTTGTGATAATGTTCAAGTTCATTCGGATCATGCTTACAATAGCAACACATCTGGACTATGAAATCTGATAAATGGATGTGAAAATAACTTTTCTAAATGGAGAGCTAAAAGAAGAGGTATATATGATACAATCTGAAAGTTTTATATCTATAGATGAGTCTAAGGTATGCAAGCTTCAGAGATCCATATATGGACTTAAGCAGGTATCTCAGAGTTGGAATATATATTTTGATAAAGTGATTAGAATGTATGGCCTCATTAAAAATGACTAAGAATCCTGCATATACAAGTGGGTTAATAATTCTATGATAGTATTTCTTATTTTGTATGTGGATGATATTCTCTTAATTTGAAATGACATCCCTACATTACAAGAAATAAAGATTTGGCTGTCATCATAGCTCTTCAGGAAAGACTTGAAAGAAGCATCCTACATCCTTGGAATGAAGATCTATAGATAGATCTAAGAGATTGCTTGGATTATCCCAGTCTACGTACATTGATATTGTGTTGAAACGGTTCAACATGGAGAATTTTAAGAAAGACTATCTTTCGATAGGTCATGAAATTTCTTTCTCGAAGAGTGATTATCCGACAACTCTTCAAGAGAGAGAGCATATGAGTAAAATTCAATATGCTTTGCCTGTGGGATCTATTACATACGTAATGACATATACATGATCAAACATGGCATACTCACAAGGGGTAGTGAGAAGATACCAGTCCGATCAAGATGAGAATCACTGGAAGGTCATAAAGTCCATCCTTATGTATTTAAGAAATACTAAGGATCAATGGCTTATCTATGGAGAATCTGATATAAAACTTATGGAGTTTATAGACTCTAATTTTTAGTCAAATTATGATGACAGCAAGAGTGTGTAGGGATATGTTTATATCTTAAACGATGGAGCAGTCTACTGAAAAAATTCCAAGTAGTACATCATGGCCGACTCTACTTGTAAGGTAGAATATATCATGTTATCCGATGCTGCAAAGGAAGTTGTGTGGTTATAAAAATTCATCGACGAGCTCGGAGTGGCATTCTCCCTCAATGGCTTTGTTTTATTGTACTATGACAGCACTGGCGCCATTGCTCAAGTGAAAGAATCGAATCACATCAGCACACCAAGCATATTTTGTGCTGCTAAAACCTGGTCCAGGAGATTGTGGATAGATGTGACGTCGAGCTTTAGAAGATCGACGGAAAGGAGAACCTAGCCAACCCATTTACTAAAGCCCTCGATGTTAAGGAGTTTGAAGATTATAAATCAAAGATGGATATACGATACTGTACCGATTGACTTTAGTCCAAGTGGGAGTTGTTGAAAATTATGTTCCAAAGTCAATCATCAGCCTGTTGATGATTGAGCTAATTATTATAATTATATATGAATTATTAAAATAATAAATATTATTTGATTTTTTCATCCTCTATGTACATCTTATTTGAACTCCTATTTTGTGATAAAGTCCTTAGGACTATTTGAATCAATATAGGAGGCTATATCATTTAGTCCTTAAATCTAGTTCACAATCAAATGATATGCTATTATTAAGATGATAGATATATCAACTGTAGGTCATTGTGTGCCATGTGGGTTGATTGTCCTCTTAATCAAGAAGTGTGGAGATACTAGCATGGCATGCAAGTGAGATGTAGGGGTACATCTCACTGAACATGACCAACTGATGAGCACTTTACTGTCAAGAGTAGCTCATGAAAGATATGGGTATAAGTATCCCTCCGATCTGAGATCATCTTGATAACTTACAAGCAACTCACTGTGCTTTGGTGTCGGACTATCTAAATTTTTAATTTAGTGATTAAAGATTTTTAGGTACAATCAAGTACTTAAGAAGACAGTATGTGAGTCAAGATGGAATTGACCCCTACAAATAAGTAAGAGTTAATGCATCAGTGTATTTCAATTTAGTAAAACCTTGGTTGGGATAATATATGTGATGGATTTGAAAAATTGAGATACAATATGGATGACCTTTTTAGGGTTGACAGTTAAACCCTTGGTCACCTTGAGTATTAGGATCAAAAGAATGAATTATACGATAACCATATGCCAATAGGTTCTTGAATATTACTTGGTAATCTTTTGACCTATCTGGACATTAGGTACCATTGCTAGATGGTCACTTTGATTAATATAAAAAGATTATTTCTATGCTACCGATTTAAATTTGAACCTATGAGGTCACACTCAAAAGAAGTCTCTGACTGATCATGTGGCTGTTTGATGATTAAAAATCATTTTAGGATATAATCGTTAATTCGATTGATGATTAACCTTATGCAAAAGTTATAATAAATTAATTCACTAATTATTGATAAATTATAGGAGGATTGATTAGCGATTAGATTACTAATTAGCTTAATTTGATTGAGTATTGAGATTTGGATTAAATCTAATTGAATTAGATTCAATTTGGTTTAACCCGATTATATTACGAGATGACCTAATCGCTAAGAGTGTTCGATTTCTGATTTGATCAAAATTTGAGCTTGATTAATTTTTAATTTGATTAAAACTTAAATAAGACTATTTGTTATCTAATTGAACTAGATTCAGTAGACTATTTGGATCTAACCAAATTTAGTTGGATTAAGAACCTAATTGGATAAAGATTTGAATTCAAATTTGAATTGAACAAACCCTGTGCCACCCCTTCTCTGCACCCACCTTTTCTTCACGCAAGAAAGGTTCTTATGCAAATATTTTCCATGCCTAAAAGTACATTGTCACCCCCTTCTTTGTTCCTTTTGGATGAGGATAAGTTGGTTCATCATTCGAATTCAAAAAGATTTCAATTTGACTTGAAACAAACCAAATCTTATCCTTATCCTTACCTTGCCACCCACACCCTTTGGAAGGCTGAAGTTTGTGCGACAATTTGTGAAGTGAATGGCATGAGAAATGTCTCACACCTCAGCTCTTGTGGCACCCCACTTGGATAAGGATAAGTGGTTGAGCTTTGAAATCAAATTGGTTTGAATTTGAACTACATCTAACCACTTTATCCTTATCCCTTCACCTCTCCATGCCTCCTTAAAATCCTTTCTCATTTTGTGTGACATTTTGATTGAATTTTGTCATGGAAAATTCTTCTAAGAAGAGTGTGGGCATGAAACAGAGAGTGGGTGGGATTCTGTGCATGAGAAATAGAGGAAGAGTCCTGCTTTGGACGTGAGGTCCAAGGTGGGTTCTAGGGTTTTGGCTCTAGGTTTTTATGTGAGAAGAAATACAAGAGCATCTTGTTCCAGTCTCCCAAACCACCACCTTCTTATGTAGCTCCATCCTCTAATCTGAAAGAGTCCGGGTGATCCATAGGAAGGAGTTTATTCCAACCATCCAATGCCTTCTACACGAGCTAGCACTCTCAGAAAGGATGATTTAATCAAGGCTTCAAGGGGACTACCTGTAGAGGTTGAATGAGCTGTGCAGCTTGTGATAGCCCAAAACCTAGCCAAGCCCAATATCAGCCCACCAAAATGAAAAAAAAAAAAAGAAAAAAAAATAAAGGAAATCGGGAAGAAGACTCCCGATAGGAGTCTTCTTCTCCGGCGAAATCCGGACGAGACCGGGAATCCTAGGACCCCTCGGAGTCCTAGGGTCCCCTATAAGAAGATCCCCTCTCCCTTAAGACCGAACATCGGCCTCTTCTCCCTCTCTTTCTCTCCGTCTTTCTCGATCAAAGCCGCGGACACCATTCAATTTCCCGTCATGATTGCCCGCCGACGAGGTCACCGGAGGCCAAGGTGAGTCTCCTTCTTCTTCCCCTCTTTCTCCTCCTTCCTCCCGTACCTGTGCTTGAGGCGGCCGGTGACGAGTGTCGCCGATCTTTCGGTCGGGAAAGACACCCTGTTTTTGGGCCTTTTTCCTTGGATTTCCGATGCCGGCGATCGGAATCGATCGCCGGCCACGCTCCTCCGTGATCGGGGGAGTGGCCCCATCTGCCGCCGGCCTCCACCGCGACGGTCGTGGCCTGAACGGCCCGACCAAGGATGGGCCACACCGTCCCCTGTTCCGGTGCGGGAAGAGCCAAGAAGAAGAAGAAGAAGAAAAAGAAAAGAAGAAAAAAAAGAAGAAAAAGAAAAAGAAGAAAAAAAAGAAGAAAAAGAAAAAGAAGAAAAAGAAAAAAAAAAGAAGAAAAAGAGAAAAAAAAGAAAAGGAAAAGAAAAAGAGAAAAAGAAAAGAAAAGAAAAGAAAAGAAAATAATAATAATAATAATAATAATAATAATAATATATATATATATATTTATATATATATATATGAACAAATAAATAAATAAATAAATAAAAATAAAATAAAATAAAATAAAATGATGAGAGAGAGAGTTTCTCTCTCTTTTCTCAGTCTGAACCCTGACTTTCTCTCTCTGAAATTGGACTTTCTCTCTCTACTTTCTCTCTCTAGAATTTTCTCTCTCTAGCTTGTTTCTCTCTCTTGATGGATTTCTCTCTCTATAAAGTTATTCCTCTAGGATTAGCGTAGTGGAAGGCTTCATCTGATGATTTTGATCGAGTTTAGGGAAGAGTCTGATTTTAAGTGAGATTTTGATTTTGAAATTTGTTAGATTTAATTTTGAATTAAAATTAATGTAAAAATATAATTTTGGATAATAGGCACGAAAGAATCTCCTAGAAGTTAGTCGATCTTTTCATTCAGTGCTCCATGAAAAGTAAGTAATGAATCATCTTCTCGAGATATTCCATATTTATTCTGAAAATAAATAATTATTCTCTGAAATTATGTATGATTTATGAAATTATGTTTTGAAAGAAAAGTGCTTTTGAAATGTTATGGTATATCGATTTATGCACATGTTTAGTGAAAGATTATGATATATATTATGGTACAAAGTGTTTTGATATAGATCGGATTTATGCTCTCAGCCTAACTATGTTTCAGTGGGCCCCGCCAATGGGGATTATACATTGGTACTCAATGGACCCTGCCAGTGGGGGTTGTGCGCTGGTGTTTGTGGACCCTGTCAGTGGGGGTTGTGCGCTGGTATTTGTGGACCCTGCCAGTGGGGGTTGTGCGCTGGTATTCTGTGGACCCCGCCAATAGGGGTTAAACGTTGGTCATAGTCAAGGCTATTGAGTTACGAGTGTTTTGCATCGAATCGGATTTATGATTATGTTATATGTGAATATTTGAAAATATTTGATTTATATTAAAACAGCATGAAATATACTCTTATGTTTATTTGCAACATTATTCTTGAAAATTATAAAATATATGGTAGAGATGCTTGTTACTTACTGGGCTGTCTAGCTCATTACCTTTCTTTCTATTTTTCAGATTCAGATAATTAATTTCGAACGTGAGAAGAAAAATTGGGACAGAGCTTTTAGAGGCGAGATTTAGCATTGTCAACTTCATTGAATTTAGATCTATTGTTTTAGTAAAAAATTTTATTGGATGTAAGATATTTGATTTAATTACTTGAATTACAGTTGAATAATAATTATTTGAATTTATTCCGCTGTGATGCATTGATATCGTGATGAGATGCCTTGCATGCTTATGGAGAGAGTTCTTCATGAGTATGCGGCGGTTGCCGCGACCCTCGATTCACAATCTTGGGTCGGGGGCGTGACACAGCTACTTGGCATCAGAAAGAATCTCGTACCATGCCTATCAGCAATGGTGATTATTGACCCATACAAAGATAATGAGTTTTAAACTCATCTGATTAGATCTAACGGTTCGATCTGATCTTGTACATCAATATGATCGATGCAGTCTTTTCTTTATATCAGATTTATTGTATGCAAATTTCATATCATAGATCGTTAGTAGGTAGTCTAGATCTGATCTAAAGTATACATAAGAGATTAAAATATTTAATCTACTATCTTTCACTATAAAAATTTTTTAAAATATATGCTTTGAACTATCGATTTTCCTTCACTTTTAGTAAGATGAGAGATACTACTCGATCTATGAGATGGAGGTGGTAATACATGTACTGACTCAATTATGAATAGGTTCTATGACTCATTGCTCTTCATAGATTTTCTCTTTGAGCTTAATTTTTCTTCTACTATCTCTATCTTGGATAAACTATTTCTCTAAGAATATAGCATGTCGGATCACAATCACATTATGATCCTTCAGAAAGTAAAAGTAGTATCCCTAAACTCTTTAGGATACCCTAGAAATGAGCTCTCATAAACCTAACCTTTAACTTGTCTGTCTGTTGTTGCTTAACATGGGCAGGACATCCTCACTATGCCACACTCATATGGTGTGATAAGAATAAACTTAGAGGAAACTATTCAGCAGTAAAGCTTATCCCTAAAGGTATAAGGGAACATTAGTGATGTTCTATTAGATTTCATTAGATGTTATGCATACAGAATTTTCAAAATAATTTTGAAATACGTAGCGGAAGATAGATTAAAACTACTTTTAATCTAGCATGCACAGATCTAATCTTATACCTTGATCTAATTCATATGATGAAAATAACATTAGGAACATGCATCTGATTTCATAAATAAAATTAATCTGATGATTGGATCATCTATTTGAATCGCAAAAATCTTTCTTCAGATCTAGATCTGAAGATGTCTGCAGGTTCCGTTGAAAGCCGCACGTGCATCTGACCTCTACGGATATTCACACAGGGCTGAAGCAGATCAGAAGTGCTAGAGATCATCGAGGTGCTAGCTCACTTTCAGATCTCTGCTTCGCTAGTTTGGATCTGATCCTTTCTTTGACTATCATAGAAAAAGATTTGAAGATGGATCTATGCGCGGACTGTCTTCGTGCAGTACTGGAAGAATGTAGAGAAGCAATAGAGAACTCCTTATCCTTTCTTTTTTCTCTCCTTTTTTTGATCTCTCCCTCGCTGATCACTCTATCTATAAGTGGCCGACCAGAAGAGGAGGGTTTGGGCATGTGGATCTGGATAGAAGCAAGAGGAAGAGGGTGGCAGCACTTAGATGAATTCACCTAGCATTAGATCACCATGCCCAAGAGCCCTTTCCTTTTATAGATGGCGGCCAAGGGAGATAGGATAGAGATTATTTAAATTTGAACTCATATCTGATAAGAATTAGATTTAAATCAAACCAATCCAATCCCAAAAGATAAGAAGAAAGGGAAGCCTAGGGAAGAGGGGCACCAACCTTTGATGCTCTCTCTCCCATTTTGCGCACACCAAAGGAGGATGCATGCCACTCCTTTCTACTGCTATAAGACAGTAGAGAGAGTCCCAATAAAACTAGGACTCTTGCACATTTATCTAGTTAGGCTCAATCCAAGCTCAATTCGAATTCAATTCGACCCCAATTCATTCCAGACTCAGTCCCAATCCAATTAGGACTCAAATCTAAAATTTAGATGCCTAATTAAACTCAATTAAGTCAAGCCCAAATAAATTAAATCTGATTTAATTATTTAAGACTTGATCTCTAATTTGATTTCATCGAATTGGTTTGTAACAATTGCAATTAGGTCCTCCTTGCTAACTATTAGCTTATCCAACATTTGTAACTTTTACAAATATATCCAAATCATCAATCATATTAATAATTTGATCATAATCCAACTGTTTGATCTGATCAAATCTCTTTTATGAGTGACCCCATAGATTTTGTTCTCTCTAATAGTGAGACATACTATGATCTCCATCATAGTATCATCAAAATATCTTTCAATGGATTGGAATATTTTCAACTCTCATCCATCAAGGATCATCGATCCAAAATAATTCTAGTGGGCTCTCACAATGTACTAATGATGTCTAGCAACATGTGGCAGCACCTAGTAAAATAGAATAATTAGAACCCCTAGATGTGTTGGAAAATATATTCCAAAAGCCAATCGTCAATCTGTTGACGGTTGAGCAACCTTATATTGTAATTGATTTGTTAATAAATAAAATATATTTTTGATATTTTCATCATAAGTTTTCATCTTCTAATGAACTCCGTTGTTGTGATAAAGTTCTTAGGACTATTTAGGTTCGATAAAGAGAGAATTTATCGATTAGTCTTTAAAACTGTTCACGACCAAATGATAGGCTGTAAATAAGGACGATAGCTTCTATCGAGCATAGGTCGCTGTAGGCCATATGGGTTGGTTGTCCTCTTAATCAAGGAGTGTGGAGACACTGGTATGACATACAGGTGAGATGTAAGGGTACATCATCATTGAACATGACCAACTCCAGAGCATTCTGCTATCGAGAATGTCTCTGATGGGATATAGGTATAAGTATCCCTTAGACCTGAGATCGCCTCAGTGACTTGCAAGCAACTCACTGTGCTTTGGTACTAGACTAACTAAATTTCTAATTCAGTGATGGAAGGCTTCTAGGCATAGTTAAGTACTTGCAAAGTCAGAGTGTGATCGAGATGGGATTGACCACTCCAAGATTTGCAGAAGAATAAGTCGCTGTATTTCAATTTAGCAAAATTTTGGCCAGGATAATCCATCAGATAAATTTGATATTTTGAAATACAATGCAGACAACCTAATCAGAGTTGACAGTTGAACTCTGAGGTATCCTATGAGCATTTTGGTCAAGGAGATGAATTATATGGAAACTATATCCACATGGGTTCTAAGGATGTTGTTCTACACATTCGACCAATCCGGTCGTCGGGTATCATTGCTAGATGGTCACTTTGATTAGTATAAAAATTTATTTTTATACTATCGACTTAGGTTCAGACCTATGAGGTCACACACATTAGAGTTCACGATCCGATCGAATGGTTGATCAACGATTAAGAATCATTCTAGGGTTAAACGATCAATACGATTGATATTTAAACTAGTGCAAGTGTTGCAGGAGGATCGATTAGCAATTCGATTGCTAATTGGCTTAATTTGATTAAGCCAATAGATTGAGATTAAGTCTAATTAAATATAATTTAATTAGATTTAGTTTGGACTTGATTGGATCAAGTTCAATTAGTTTATTGGATAAGCCAAGTGCAAGAAAAAAACTAGTCCTAGTTTAATTAGGACTTGGGTCAACTTAATTTTTAATTTGATTAAAAAATTAAATCAAATTTAAATTTAATTTAATCTGATTAAATTAGGCTCTTAATTAGGTTGAGACCTATTTTAATTAGATTGATTTGATTTTTGTTTGATTTGGCTTGAGAAATTAAATTTGAACAAGTCATAGATTGAATCCTAGTAAGACTAGGATTCCACCTTGCGCCACCTTAGCCCCCCATGCCTACTCTCTCTTATTTTATGTGACAAAACCCTCTCTCCCAGGTCTTCATGCATATCCAAAACTTTCCTCTCTTTCTTTCTTACATGAAATGTGGTTGTAGATCAAGTCAAAGTAGGAATTAGTTTGGCTTTCAAATTCTATGAGATAGAGTTTTAGGAAACCAAAACTCTTTCCTTATGGCACTAATTTTATCTAGATTTTTTTTGATATTTTTATGACTTTTATTACACATAATATACACCTTTTTTTGATGGTCCACGATAGAAAAAGAAGGAGGGGACGCTCAAGAGTTGGGTGCCCCTTGTCTTGCCTTGTTTGGATAATCCTTGACTAGATATTTGACTTAGACAAAGACTCTTCATATATCTCTATTTAAAATGAATTTCTTCATAAAATTTTTGTAAAACATATATCATTGAGAGACCTTTGGGGCCTCCAAAAATCAAGGAGAAAGGATCTTGGGACATGGAGATCTAATAGACACAAAACTAGGTGTCTAGGTTAGAGCAAAGAGAAGAAGAAGAGGGTCTTCTTCTAGAGTTGCTGGGTTCATCTCTTTTCTTCCTCCATCTATAAGCTTTCTGAGAGTATCTCATCTAAAACTCCTTCTCCTACTTCTCATCTTTGGAAGAGTCCAAATCAAGAAGAAGGAGGCATCTGATCGACCATCGAAGAAGCATCAGCACAGTACTAGCATACTGTGCTGATTTCCTGGATCAGGACTTCTGATCGTGATTCGTGGGCTCGTGTGGATGACTCCTAGAGGCCGGATGCATATGTGGCTTGTAACATCAGTAAATTTAGAACGTCTAACTTACAAAGTAATAGATCTGATCTATTATATTTTACATACAATAGATGTAGTATAGAAACATGTTGATATGATCAACATGTAGTTCTTGCTCTTTATATTTTAATTTTTGATTTAAAACTATGTAATAATCATATAATAAAATTTTAGATCTAGAATTTCTCTAGTTTTACAAGATAAATTTTGATTTATTTTAGTCTTCCACTGCCTGATCTTGAAAAAATTTCAAGATCTAACCCTGAAACCCTAGATCTGGTTCCTTCAAGTGGTATCAGAGCCTAGATTGTTTATTACATGATTATTAATACATACTTAGATTATTTTTTAGATTAGATCTAATTTATAATCTAATTGTTAAATCTGAAATTAAAATTTTTAGATCAATTGCGAACTGTAGGTTGTCTTGCTGTAAGATTTACCCCTTACAGTACAAAGGTTGTCCTAGTTCGTGTAGATCTATCTTTAATCACAAATTTATTAGATATGATCTAGATTAAATTCATATTTTATTAGATTTAAAAGTTGTTTAAATCTAAAATAAAATCTCTTTGTTATTATTTCTCGCATAAAGAACCATCATATATTTGTCTAGAAAATTTATGCAGTTTAAAGTTGAAATTATTTCAATTACATGAACCTGTTTAAATTAGATCTAAAGTAGTTTAATACTTATTTCACTTGCATTTTGATTATGAATCAAACATGCAACTTGATTGGTAAGAACCATATTGTAAAAATATTTTACAAACATAAAAATTATTTTCAAAAAGCCGAACCCCAACCCTCAGCCCAAAACTTAATTGAGAATTAAGAAGTTGTTTGATTAGATTCTAGGATTGTGAATTGAAGAACCTAAGACACAAACCATAACACATTGGGTTAATGGATTAGTGGGAATTAGGTCCATTAATTGGGTTAAATCTAAGGTTAGGTTAAAGATGGACTTAATTAGAGAATTGACTAAATTATTGTCTTAGATTAGGTCAAGGATTATCTAGATCAATTACAATAGTTGTAGTTGGTCAAGTCAATGTCTTTAACGAGAACCAAATAGACTTGATTCTTGGCTAAGTGGTCTAGCACGAACTGTTAGGTTGATCTAATTGAAACTAATTAAACCAGTTAGTGTCTAAGGTAAATCAGACAGGTGGTTTTTAATTGGCAGCCCGCTTACCTGGCCATTTCTGATGATGTCTAAGGCAAGCTTTGGCATATCCTCCCACCGATCGAACTTACCTGGCCTCTTGATAAAATTATATTTTGATCGGATCACTTGACTATTCGAGCTGACCCATGTCAGCTAGGTAAGTCAGTTTGACTGATTTAGGTGCTCCTAGACCAGCCCTTTTAATGGTCTCCCTTAAGCTGACTTGGTGAAGCCAGTGAGAGGATCATGATAAGCTGGTTCATCTGACCTCATCCTCTAAATCAATTAAATCTTCTAAAATTATTAGGTTCTTAAAATAAAATAGTTATGATGATAACTAGATCATAGCCTCCCATTAAGTGGATGATAATGGATCCATCAGTTGGATAATCATTGGAGGTCCAAAGGCCTGGTGCTTATCGACTGATGGAATTATCATTCATAATATGATTTCTTGACTGCATCTTTCTAAATGATGGTTAGGTTAGCCAACCAAAGTTGGGCCTAATCATTCATTGGCTAGATGGGCCAAGTATGGTCATGTTAATGGTTGGACCTAACCAGACCTTTTCAGTGGAGGCCAAAGCCTACTCATTAGGGACTGGGGCAAAAATAAAATTACTAAAAATTATTTAGAAAAATAATTGGTTATGAACCTACCATTAGATATACATGGGTTGGCCAACCAAAGTTGGGCTTGTGTGCAGTCTAAGTGGATTCTAGTACCCACTAAGGAATTAGGATTGTTGGGTATAAAATACCCACAGCCGAAGTCCTCAGTGGAATCGACTACATGACAACTCCACCCGGACTCCTACGGGAGCCGGGCTCCGTCACCGACAACTCCAACAGCTACGAGCAGACTCCGCCCGGACTCCTACGGGAGCCAGGCTCCACCGCCGACATCGACTACAGGACAGCTCCGCCTAGACTCCTACGGGAGTCGGGCTCCGTCTTCAGCGTCAACTGCTGGTAAGCCCCGTCTGGACTCCTACGGGAGCCGGACTTTGCCATTAACCTGGATTGCAGGAAAACTCCGCCCGGACTCTTATGGGAGCCAGGCTTCATCGTCGACGCCAACAACTTCAGCCGCAAGCAGACTCTGCCCGGACTCCTACGGGAGCTGGGCTCCGCCGCCGACGTCGACTATAGGACAGCTCCGCCCGGACTCCTATGGGAGCCGGGCTCCGTCCTCAACGTCAACTGCTGGCAAGCTTCGTCCGGACTCCTATGGGAGCCGGACATCGCCCTTGACTCCAATGGCTGCAAAACAGACTGCGTCCGGACTCCTACGGGAGCCAGACTCCGCCGATGACTTCAACAGCAAGGGGACTCCGCCCGGACTCCTACGGGAGACGGGCTCGATCCTCAACGTCAACTGCTGGTAAACCCCGTCCGGACTCCTATGGGAGTCGGGCTTCACCTTTAACTTTGATTGCAGGAAGACTCCGCCCGGATTCCTACAGAGGCCGGACTCCGATCGCTGCTGAGCTTCAACCGATAGATCTGCGCCCCTTGGCGGTCCTGCTCCACTTCCTACAACGGATCTCGCACTGCTCCATCACCCCTGATAGGCCACAGTAACGATCGCAGCCCTGCTCCACTCTCTGCGGCGGACCCTGCGCGACCCCATTACTCTCTGTATCAACGGCCATGATTCTGCTCCGCTCCCTGCGGCAGGTGCTGCGTGACTCCACTACTTCATGGTAGGCCGCAATAACGGCCACGATCCTGCTCCACTCCTCGCAACTGATTCCACGTGGCGAGCTACGGTGATAGCCACGATTCCGCTCCACTACCCTTCGCAATAAAGTCCCCCTGACTACGAGCGGCCCACTACCAGACAGTTACCAATGTCGCCATCAATCCGTTACCTCCTCCGCCTATAAAAGGGGGACTCAGATACGTTATTCTATAAGCTCATTTCTTATCTCAAAACTCTGTTAAATTCTCCATTCGAGCACTCCATTCTTGTTGAGGCAGAGAACTGACTTGAGCGTCGGAGGGTCTTGCCGGAGCAACCCCACCTCCAGTTTAGACTTCCTTTGCAGGTCCCGACGGCGACCGCGACTTCCCCGACTCCAGCTTCTCCGGTGCAAGCAGATTTTTGCACCAACAAGGATAATTCCTCGAATTGTAGGTAGAGGCTACCAATTCGAATAAAATAGTAGGAGAAACTTTTTGATTAAAGTTTAAATCTTTAGGTCTAATGAATCAATTACTAATTAGGTTATGATTTTTCTTTGTATAGATATGGCCACTTTCCTATCGCTCCGATCATTATTGGATAATGAAAATTTGGTGGGACCCAACTTCGATAGCGGGTACCAAAAGTTGAAGATAGTCCTGGAACATGAACGGATCCTTTATGTGATAATGGATCCTGCACCTGAGGAGCCAGCTGCCAATGCACATGGAACAATCATAGATACTTACCAGAAGTGGCTCAGTGATCGGACCATAGTGCACTGCATCATACTGGCTACCATGAGCGACGAGTTCAGTCACAGATTTGAGATGACTCAACCAAAGGACATGCTTCAAGTGTTGGAGGATGTCTTTGGCACACCCGATGATGTTGAGCGGCACAAGACTAGTTGTGCCATCTTGAACGCCAAAATGCGGGATGGTGCCTCTGTCACTGATCATGTATTATACATGATCGAGCTGATGGAGCATTTGAGCAAGCTTGACTTTTCCTTGCATGAGTAGCTTAGGAAAGATGCAATACTGAACTCGCTATCCAAGCCTTATCTCCCATTCTTCACTCATTATAGAATGACAAAGCCTGAAGTAAACTACCACGGGTTACTGGGGTTGCTTCAAAACTTTGAGAAGGATCACCAACTCCTCAAGGAGTCGGTGAACATAGTGGGAGGTTCATCATCTGGTTCTCGATCCTTTAAGAAAGAGAAGAAGAACAAGAAGAAGAAAGTGAAGAAGGTACAAGTTCAGACTGGAACATCAGTGCAGGGCCATACCAGAAAGATCAAGCCCGATAAGAGTCAAGCTGAATACTTCTTTTGCAAGAAGTGGGGGCATTAGAAGAGGAATTGTCCTTAGTACATTGCCTCCCTGGACCCGAACAGACAGAGAAAAAAGCAAGCTGTTGCTAGGCAAGGTATTTATATGATAACTCCTTATAATTTTTCTATTTATGATATAACTGACTGGGTATTGGATACCGATAGCCCTTACCATATTTGTAATTCATTGCAGGGGTTGCAGGTCAGTAGGAGATTCGAGCAAGGCGAGAGGTTCCTGAATGTTGGAGATGGAAGATCAGTTTCAGTTCTAGCATTAGAAATCTTGAAACTTATATTTGAGTCCCATATCATTGTTCTAATGATTGTCATTTCTGTTCCAGATTCTTTTTAAATATCATTTCTATAGGTCTTCTAGCCAAAAATGATTATGAAATTTCAATAAAGAAATAAGTTTGTAATATCATTATGAATGGTGTTAGTATTTTTTGTGGATATTTGAACAATGGTGTATATATGTTATTACAACGTGTTAACATAGTCTATTCCACTGGCAAGCACCCTAGATTAGATAGTGTATCAGATATCTACTTATGGTACTATAGGCTAGGTCATATAAACAAGAACAGAATAAACGGTTGACTCAAGAGGAAATCCTCAAAGTCAGTAATTGTGGATCACTTCCAATCTGTGAATCCTGTCTTCTTGGTAAAATGATCAAGTCACCTTTTACTAGAAAAGGTAAGAGAGCTACTGAGCCCTTGGGCCTAATACATACTGATGTATGCGGGCCCATGAGCACAAGTGCTAGAGGTGGATATTTCTACTTCGTCACTTTCACGGTGATCTATTCAGATATGGATATGTCTATCTGATGAAACATAAGTCAGATTCATTTGAAATGTTCAAACGATTCCAAAATCAAGTAGAAAAATAAACTGGAAAGAGTATTAAAACTCTTCGGTCTGACTGAGAAGGGGAATATCTTTCTGATGAATTTCTAACATATCTAGGAGAGAATGGGATTCTCTCCCAATGGACTCTTCCAGGAACACCACAGCATAATGGTGTGTCTGAAAGGAGAAATCAGACTCTGTTAGACATGGTCTGATCCATGATGGGTTTTGCCAACTTGCCGATATCCTTCTGGGGATATGCACTCGAATTGGCCTGTTATCTGTTAAATAGGGTTCCAAGTCTGTAATTAAAACTCCATATGAGATATGGACAGGGCATAAGCCAGCACTTTCATACCTCAGGGTCTGGGGGTGCCCGGCCTATGTCAAATGGTTAGTTACAGATAAACTTGGACCTAGATCTGACAAATGCACATTCATAGGGTACCCCAAAGAGATCAAAAGATATTTTTTCTACCATGCTGATGAACAAAAGATGTTCGTCAGCCTTAAGGCAACCTTTTTTGAAGAGTTCCTTGGTGAAGGAACCGTTGTCTCTAAGGTTGAACTTGATGAAGTTCAACAGGTAAAAGGACCGACACCAATAGCTGAACTTGAGTCGGATTTGATTAGATCAGATCCAGAGCCCAATATACCTACACCATTAAGGCGATCCGGCAGAAAACCGTATCAGCCAGACATATACTATGGTTTCTTAGTCTGGGACAGTGATCCTATCGAACTCGATGAGAACGATGAGGATTCGATTACCTTTATGGATGCAATGCAGAGATCTGATTCTGAGAAATGGCTTGAAGCCATGAATTCAAAATAAAGTCCATGAAGGTCAACGATGTATGGACATTGGTTGACCCACCTGAAGGGGTTAAACCCATTGGGTGTAAATGGGTCTTCAAAAGGAAGAGGAGCGCAGACAGAAAGGTGGAGATCTATAAAGCTCGTCTGGTTGTCAAGGAGTATCGTCAACGTTATGGTATTGACTATGATGAGATATTCTCCTTTGTGGCAATGCTCAAATCTATTCGGATAATGCTTGCAATAGCTGTCCATCTGGATTATGAGATCTGACGATGTAAAGACAGCTTTCTTGAATGGAGAGCTAACCGAAGAGGTGTATATGTTACAATCTGAGGGGTTTATATCTGCAGATGAGTCCAAGGTGTGCAAGCTTCAGAGATCCATTTATGGATTGAAGCAAGCTTTTCGGAGTTGGAACATACATTTTGATAAGGTGATCAAAATATATAGCTTCCATAAGAATGAAGAAGAGCCCTGTATTTATAAATGGGCAAATGGTCCAATTATGGTATTTCTTATCTTGTACGTGGATGACATTCTCTTAATCGAAAATGACATCCCCACACTACAGGGAATAAAAGTTTGGTTGTCATCACAGTTCTCCATAAAGGACTTGGGTGAAGCATCCTACATCCTAGAGATGAAGATCTATAGGGATAGATCTAAAAGGATGCTTGAGTTATCCCAGTCCACGTACATAGACACTGTGCTAAAGAGGTTCAACATGGAGAATTCCACGAAGGGCTATCTACCGATAGGCCATGAAATTTCTCTCTCTAAGAAGGATTGTCCGATAACTCCTAAAGAGGGAGAGCGTATGAGTAGAGTCCCATATGCTTGGATCGTGGGATCTATCATGTATGCTATGACATGTACAAGGCCAGATGTGGCATACTCACTAGGAGTAGTGAGTAGATACCAATCTGATCCTGGAGAAAATCACTGGAAAGTGGTTAAAGCCATCCTTAAGTATTTGAAAAATACTAAGGACCAATGGTTGGTTTATGGTGAGTCAGATCTGAAACTTGTGGGGTTCACAGACTCCAGCTTTCAATCTGATCATGATGACAATAGAAGCATGTCGGGTTATATCTTCACTCTGAATGGTGGAGCCATCTACTGGAAGAGTTTCAAACAGCATACTGTGGCAGACTCTGTTTGTGAGGCAGAGTACATCGCAGCATCGGATGTTGTGAAGGGAAGCTATGTGGCTGAGAAAATTCATCACCAAGCTCGGAGTAGCACCCTCTCTTGATAGTCTGGTCTTGCTCTACTACGACAGTACTGGTGCCATAGCTCAGGCGAAGGAACCCAAAGCACACTAACAGACGAAGTATATTTTACATCGCTTCCACCTGATCTGAGAGATCGTGGATTGAGGTGATGTCGACCTTCAAAAGATTGATGAAAAGGAGAACCTGACCAAACCCTTCACTAAAGCCTTGACGATAAAGGAGTTCGACAACCACAAGTCAAAGATGGGTATTAGACACTGTGCCGAGTGATTTTAGGACAAGTGGGAGTTGTTGGAAAATATGTCTCAAAAGTCAATCGTCAATCGTCAACCTGTTGATGGTTGAGCAATCTTGTATTGTAATTAATTTGTTAATAAATAAAATATATTTTTAGTATTTTCATCACAAGTTTCTATCTTCTAATGAACTCCATTATTGTGATGAAGTCCTTAGGACTATTTAGGTTCGATAAAAAGAGGATTTATCGATTAGTCCTTAAAACTATTCACGACCAAATGATAGGCTGTTAATATGGACGACAGCTTCTATTGAGCATAGGTCACTGTAGGCCATATGGGTTGGTTGTCCTCTTAGCCAAAGAGTGTGGAGACACTGGTATGGCATACAGGTGAGATGTAAGGATACATCATCATTGAATGTGACCAACTCTAAAGCATTCTGCTATCGAGAATGTCTCTGATGGGATATAGGTATAAGTGTCCCTTAGACCTGAGATCGCCTCAGTGACTTGCAAGCAACTCACTGTGCTTTGGTACTGACTAACTGAATTTCTAATTTAGTGACGGAAGGCTTTTGGGCACAGTCAAGTGCTTGCAAAGTCAGAGTGTGATCGAGATGGGATTGATCACTCCAAGAGTTGGAGAAGAATGAGTCACTGTATTTCAATTTAGCAAAACCTTGGCCAGGATAATCCATCAGACAGATTTGATATTTTAAAATACAATGCGGATAACCTGATCAGAGTTGATAGTTGAACTCTGAGGTATTTTATGAGTATTTTGGTCAAGGAGATGAATTATGTGGAAACTATATCCGCATGGATTCTAAGGATATTGTTCTACACATTCGACATATCTGGCCGTCGGATACCATTGCTAGATGGTCACTTCGATTGGTATAAAAATTTATTTCTATACTATCGACTTAGGTTCGAACCTATGAGGTCACACACATTAGAGTTCACAATCTGATCGGATGGTTGATCAACGATTAAGAATCATTCTAGGGTTAAACGATCAATACGATTGACATTTAACCTAGTGCAAGTGTTGCAGGAGGAATGATTAGCAATTTGATTGCTAATTGGCTTAATTTGATTAAGCCAATGGGTTAAGATTAAGTCTAATTGAATATAATTTAATTAGATTTGGTTTGGGCTTGATTGGATCAAGTCCAATTGGTTTATTGGATAAGCCAAGTGTAAATAAAAAACTAGTCCTAGTTTAATTAGGACTTGGGTCAACCTAATTTTTAATTTGATTAAAAAATTAAATCAGATTTAAATTTAATTTAATCTGATTAAATTAAGCTCTTAATTGGGTTAAGACCTATTTTAATTAGGTTGATTTGGTTTTGGTTTGATTTGGCTTGAGAAACCAAATTTGAACAAGTCATAGATTGAATCCTAGTAAGACTAGGATTCCACCTTGCGCTACCTTAGCCCCCCACGCCCACTCTCTCTATCCCACGCCCACTCTCTCTTATTTTGTGTGACAAAACCCTCTCTCCTAGGTCTTCACACATGCCCAAAACTTTCCTCTCTTTCACTCTTACATAGAATGTGGTTGTGGATCAAGTCAAAGTAGGAATTAGTTTGGATTTCAAATTCTATGAGATAGAGTTTTAAGAAACTAAAACTTTTTCTTTATGGTACTAATTTTATCCAAATTTTTTTTGAATTTTTCATGGCTTTTATGACACATAATATGCACCCTTTGCTGATGGTCCATGGCAGAAAAAGAAGGAGGGGATGCCCAAGAGTTGGGCGCCCTTTGTCTTGCCTTGTTTGGATAATCCTTAACTAGGTATTTGACTTAGAAAAGGACTCTTCATATATCTATATTTAAAATAAATTTTTTCATAAAATTTTTGTGGAATATAAAGTATTGAGAGACCTTTGGAGTGTCCAAAAATCAAGGAGAAAGAATCTTGGGGCATGGAGATCTAATAGACACAAAACTAGGTGTTTGGGTTAGAGCAAAGAGAAGAAGAAGAGGGTCTTCTTCTAGAGTTCTGGGTTCATCTCTTCCCTTCCTCCATCTGTAAGCTTTCTGAGAGAGTCTTATCTAAAACTTCTCCTACTTCTCATCTTTGAAAGAGTCCAAATCAAGAAGAAGGAGGCATCTGATCGACCATCGAAGAAGGATCAGTGCAGTACTAGCATATTGTGCTGATTTTCTGGATCAAGACTTTTGATCATGATTTGTGGGCTCGTGTGGATAACTCCTACAGGTCGGATGCATGTGCAGCTCGCAACATCATCTTCAAGCTCAGATCAGCAAAGTTAGAACGTCTAACTTGCAAGGTAATAGATCTGATCTATTATAGTTTACATACATTAGATATAGTATAGAAATATGTTGATATGATCAATATGTAGTTCTTGCTCTTTATATTTTAATTTTTAATTTAATACCATGTAATAATCATGTAATAGAATTTTAGATCTAGAAATTCTCTAATTTTACAAGATAAATTTTGATTTATTTTAGTCTTCCGCTACTTGATCTTGAAAAAATTTCAAGATCTAACCCTGAAACCCTAGATCTGGTTCCTTCAAGATGTAGTTACCGTGTAATTCAGCTCCTCTATCATGAGTTCCGATAAGATAGAGGTTATGAAAACTCATCAAACCTTAACATCCATCATATTAAAAATTTGATTAGCTCGAGTCCAAATCGTGATACTGATAAAAATTCTTTTTCATCAATCACCTTGCTGTGACCACAAACTTAAGAATTCAGCTTCTCAAACCCCATAGGACTACTCATCTACTAAGGTCGATAGATCCCATCAAGGTGCACACCTTAATCCTACAATGAACCAACTATAGCCAACATACACTGTAATGATCCAAATGGCTAGAAGACCATGTTTATGTGCAGTCAAACTACAGCAACCCCATTATGAGTAACCGAGATATCATAGGTCAGAAAACCACTCACACTGCTATAGTTGTTGCCTAGAAAGCTCATAAATAAATTAGCTGGTTTTTTGAGATCACCAACCAAAATCTTACATCGATTATTTTTTGGATTCACAATCAACCCAGTTGGTTTTATGGACTCAGCAAACAAAATTTATGAAGTCCAATTCTAGGCTTGGATGGGTCTAATCCTTAAATTTTTTCCTTCAAAAAAACTTGTAAAGAAAATAAAATACAAGATTTGAATTTCAGCACAAAAAAAAAATATAAACTCTTTGAAGCTCAGAGAAGTGGCTGTTGAATTGCTCTTTTAAAGCTTCACTTCTCTTTTTTGGTGCTTAAGAGGATATAGATAATATTGGAGAAGATTACTCTTTGAAAGCTCTCAAAACAGTGTACTAAATTTCTCTCTTTTATCTTTTTTCAAGGATATTTAATGAACCTTATAAATCTGATTGTTTTTCTTTTTTTAATTTTTTAATTTTACTTTTTAAATAATTTTTTAATCTTTTATAAGCTTAAAAGAGGCTTGAGAGTGAGTTTTGGCCGTTAGAGAGCTTAGAGTAACCGTTAGACCTAAAAACTAGCTGTTTGAAAAGTATAAAAAACTTGCCTTTATTATTATCCCCATGAATCGAGTCAGCTCCATTTGCAATCGAGTCTGCTCTATTTGCAGGTGAGCTAGCTCAAATTGAAATCAAGCTAGCTCAAGTAAGAATCTTAAAAATATAGTTTTCTATCTTCTTTAAGAGAGTTGGCTCGGATTGAAATTGAGACGGCTCAACGATTATGCCAAGATATTCTAACTTACCAGAGTAGACTCAAAATCTTTCAAAGTTGGCTCTAAACCTTTTAACTTTATTTTTCTTCATATTTTAGCCTCCTAAACTTAAATTTTTTGACCTCAATACTTTCAAATGATATTTGTTTCTTTCAATTTTATTTTTTTCATAATGAGCCATCCAAATTTATGAGAACTTGTTCTTTTTAGTATTTTGGTTTGGCTTCTTGAGAGAATTTATCCTTATGATAAATTCTTCATTTTGGATACCTGAAAAATTCTACATCTAATCTTAAAATACATGATTAGAATCATAATTACTCAAAATTTGGTACTCATTAAAATCAATCATAAGATCAATAATCTTCTCCTTTTTGATGATGATAAAACTTTGAGTATATGCACAATAAAAACAATGTATTTCAATTAATTTATCAATATAAACATGAAATGAATAAGTAAAAACTTATAAACACTTACTTCATGAATGTTACTATTATATTCAAGAGTGCATACATTTAAAATTATATTCAATATAACATACTTATTTTGTATGATTTTCTTAAGCAAACAAATGAGTATTTCAAGCATAATAAATCAAGTGATCAACTCAAGTATTTCAAGCATATGATCATCTCAAGCATATACTCAACATAACTCTCTCCCTTTTTGACAGCATTAAAAAGCACAAGAAAAGGATTTAAAATAAATCATCAAAATCAATTTAAACCAAATATACACATATTCAATTTTTAGAATTTAATTTGAGTTCTCTTCCTTTCAAATCTTAGATTCAACTTTCAAATTCACATTTTAAAACTTTTCTTTTTCTCAATAATATAGATGAAAAAATACTTCTCAATTTCAATTAGAAAAATGCCTTGAGCTTTAAAGATTCAATAGAGATGAAATTTTTTGATCAATATAGTCTTAGAAATATTTGTTTTGATACTAAAATAGAGCACTCAAAAATATATCATAAGAATTTATCTCAAGTGATATAATAGCAAGAATATAGTCATGAAAATTTATATTTGATAAATAGCGTACTTTTCTTTTGCCAAAAGATAAAGCAATGGAATTTAAGGCATGAATAAACTACTTGATACTAATTATAAGAATCACGATATCAATTTTGATAATATTCTTGAAAAATTTTGCTTGATACCAATTGAAAGAAGTTTGGATTTATATCTTTGAAAAATAATCAATTTAATTCTTCTTGATACTAAATATCTTGAGATTTAATCTAAATAGCAACCATCAAAAAGAATTATCTTTCTTCATTTGATCAATATAGATTTAGAACATATCTCTTCCTTTTTTAATAAAGTTGATGCATTAAAAAGTATCTCAAATTTAATTACAAATAGGCTTGGAGATTCAAAGATTCGAGAGGGATAAAGCTTTTTAGAACAAAGAATTTTGTGTATCAAAGCCAAGCATATGAAATATTTAGAAAACTTATTATTATTATTTTTTAAATAAGTACCAATTAATTAAATTTAGAGATAGTATCATGAATGTATCAGAGCACAATATAGTCCTAACATGTAATATCAGAGAAAAATCAGATCAAAACATGGTATCAGAGTAAAATAAACTTACGATAAGATATTCTTTTCCTTTTGCCAAGAGATAAAGCAATGGAGTATATAGCAATATTAGGTTATTTGATATCAATTGTAAAAGTTTATCTTTTTGATACCAATTATTTTAAAAATCAAACTAAATAGTAATTATCATGATGCCAATTAGAGATTTTAAAAAGAACATATTTTAAATCTATTTCTTGAGAATAATCAATTGTGGCAAAAAATCAAAGTTTGTTTTAAATTCAATTTGATACAAGATTTTTTGAAATAGCAACTTTCTCAAAAAATATTTAATACCAATTGTTTTAATTTTGAAGTGATAAAGATATATCAATTTAAATAGTTTTGAGAATTTTAGAATGATAAATCAATTTGTATTGATATCAGTAAATCATTTAAATTAAAAGATTTCTAGTTATTATTCAGAAAGATCATTTCATCTTTTTCATAAAAAGTATTAAGCAATTAAGTTTAGAAAGATATTTATTTCTTGGATTTATCTCAAATGATGTCTTGTCAAAAATATAGCTTTGCACAATCAGATTTGAGACACAGCTATTCTTCTTTTTTTATGAAAAAGTAAATAATAAGTTATCGATATCAATTAAATAAAATTAAAGTTTTCTTTAAATATTTAACTTTAAAGATAAATGATAACTTTCTTGAAATATTTTGCTTGATATCAATTGAAAAAGGTTCAAGAAGAGCATATTTCAAATTCAATTTTTGAAAATAATCAATCAGAGAAAAATATCAATGTTTATTAATAATTTTTTTTTTTGAGATCAAAAAAGATTTTTGATATCAATTAATTATCAAAAACTGATGATATGATCAAAATATGTGAAGTACGAATAGTTGCTCAAAATGAATCAAATGATCAAAATCATAAGAATGCTCAAATAAATCCATAGGAAATTATAATTATTTATCAATGATCTCTCTATTAAGATTAATAATGATTTCTCTCATTAAGTTCAAGGTAGTTTTTTTTCAAATGTCTAAAGAAGCAAAAATGATAGAAGTGCTAAAAGCATGCAAAGTATGAATATTTCTCTTTTTATATTTAAAAATGATTCCTTCAAAATAGATTACATGAATATAATAACAAGAATGCTCAAATAAAGTTATATGGCTAAGTTGAGACAAGCAAAGTACAAAGGTTTATCAACAAATTCTCTTTTAAGTTCAAAAATGATTTCTCTTATAATATTCAAATAATATTTTTTCTCTTATTTTTCATAATACATGCCAGTAAATTTAGTTTTCTTAATTCTCCCCTTTTTTCTTCCAAATCATGCATATTCATTAATTTTAATGAAATAAGCTTTGCAAGAACATGTTTTTTTCTCCTTAGTTTTATAAATAATGTATAATTTCAATCAAGTACAAGTATAAACATCAAGTATATTGAATTTTTATAAAAGATCAAATTTTCATAATAACATGAAAACATACAACATATATGAGAACTAATTCCTATACTAATGACAGAAATGGATTGCTAGGGTTACTAAAGTTCTATGAAAGGAATCCTAGCTAACTTAAGAATAGGTCAAGATAATCCTAAGATGTAGATCTAGGCTAATTAGAAGGAGAGGGTGGTATGATATCTCTAGATGACTGTCCCCAAACATCTTTCATTGCAGTGAAAGTTTGAATCAGCCAGATGAACTCCTCTCCGACCAATGCTAGAGCATCCATCAGCTCTCACCTCGCTTGTTGTGCCTCTGATATCTACCATAATGGATTCTATTGTAGGAGATCATTATCTTTATTTGCTATAGCATGAGTGTTGGCACTGATATCTTCAATATCCTCAACATTATCTAATGCAATACGGATACTTGATGTTAAACTTCTGATTCCAAGTTTTCAACCCCGAACTTTATATTTTCATAGAATTCTCAAACTAAGTTCAGGTAGGTCAAGAGATCCAAAGAATACAAAAATTTTTAACCCAATCTCCAATTATGAATCCTACTTGCTCTAGAAACTCAGCTTGGTCTTTCTTTCTTGCATAGGAGAGCCACTTGGAGAAGCATTTGAATTTCTACATGGGACTTCCTTTTTCTTTGGATGATTTATTTCCAGGGTACCATTGAAGAATAAGAACCATAAGAATTAGATGAAAATGGAGAGGGGAGGTCGAGTTTTGAAGATAGAGGAGTTTAAAAAAGATTTTGGCTCGAAAGAAATGAGAAAGGATGAATAACCTTGGGATGTCTAGTTAAAAAATCCATCCCAGATCAAAAAGATTCAAATCTATTGAGGGAACATTGAATATGGGTCAACATTTCATAGAACTATTTTTCTTTAAGAAGCCACGAATCGACTCCTCGATTTCAGGAGTCGACTTCTTGATACAGAAAATAGTTCAAAAAAATTTAAATTAAGAAAATTGATCAGTACGAATGGAAATTAATTTGCAATCAAATTGAAAATTGAGATTGACATTCAAATTAAGTTAGAAAATCAAAAATCAATCAATGTAGGGGCAAGATAATCAATCAAATCAGGAGAATCAAATAGAAAAGAATCTAGATAATAGCTCTATAGGTTTAGGTTTAACTAAAAAAATTTTAAATCATTAGAGGTTTAAGCTAAAATGCAAAGCAAATCAACATATCAAGCACCCGATCTTTTATGAGTAAATAACTTAAGTTAGAATTCTTATCTCATATATTTTTGAAGATATTTCACTAATTATATATCTTATAAGACTGTCACAAGTAAATTAAGTTTGAAAGTTATGCACCCAAATAATTTCTCATGAAATCAAGTTCATTTTAAATTTAGGTTTCTTAAGGCAATGTGGTGTGGGGAACTATGATAACTAGCTGAATTTAAAATAAAAACTCGTGCTCATGAAAGTTAAGTTGATACTAAGACCAACGAAGGCATAAAAATCAATGCATCAACACTCAATTTATAAAATGATCATTATAAGCATAGATAAATCATCAAAATCAATCATTCACTTAATAAATTTACAATATATTGATGGCATGATATGTGAAAAGTTTAACATTTACCAAACATCATCATCTATCCTTTTTGATCCTAAAGCATCCATCCTAGAAGATTTTTCTCTTTTCATTCCATTAGATGTTTGGCACATCTGCAAAAATCATTTTATAATTTTTGGTACCCAAGTCTTCTTAGGTCTATTGGGATTAGCACACATGGTTTTTTTTTGGAACTCAAATTTGTTTTACCAAAATACAGTTAATTCTCTTAACATTGCATTCAAAAATTTTGTGGCCTACTTTATTGTACTTGAACCAAGTTATAAAATGATTTTTAAGTGAAGCCCTTGAAAACATATTTTTAATAAATTTCTATTTTCTGATTAAGTTATAACCAATTCCTTCTTTATCGAAAATAGCTTTTTGATTATTTAACATCACTTGAAGATTTTGAGAACTAAGAGTGAATTTATCTACAAAAGACTCAATCTTTCAATTTCTTTCTTTTATTCACCATTTTCAGCAATAAGATCTTTCTTTTCTATATTTATTTCTTTCAAATATTTTTTTTTCATCCACTGAAAGTGTAAATTTTTTAAATTTCTCTTTTGATTTAGCATTTTCTTTTATCAAGAATTTTTAAGATTTCAAAAGAATTTTTTTTTCATCTAATATTTTCTTTTCTTTCAAAAAGTCATCATTTTCTATCCAAATCATACTCTTTTCTTCAACCAAAAATAGATTGGATATTTTAAGTTCTTTATTTTTTAGCCTCATCTTTTTGTATTTATCTATTAAATCATTAAAGGCTTCATATAATTTATCAAAAGAAAAATTAGAAGAGTTTTCAAGATATACCTCATCATCATTGGTCATAAGGCATAAATCTGCAATGCTTTCCTCCTCTTCTTCTTCATCCGAGCTAGAAGTGTCACTATATTCCTAAATGCCTATCATTATCATCTTTTTGTTCTTCTTAGGGTACTTTTTGAGTAGAGGGCAATCTTGCTTATAGTGCCCCAGCTTGTTACACTTGTAGCAAATGGCATTCTTTCTTCTTTTTCTTCATTATCTTCCTTCTTCTTCAACTATTTCTTCTTGAGAAATTTTTTGAATTTCAAAATGAGTAGTTCCAAGTCCTCATCTTCATCTTCACTCTCTTCTTCATTTTCATCCTTCGACTTATCACTATCTTCGAATTTGATGGTTGATTTGAATGCAATAGTCTTCTTCTTCTTTGACTCTTCTTCTTCCTCCTTTTGATGCACGTTCAACTCATGAGTCATGAGTGAACCAATAAGCTCCTCCATTGATAACTTAGTAAGATCTCTCACTTCTTATAGGGCTGTCACTTTTACTTTTCATTCCTTTAGCAAACACATTAAAACCTTGCAAACAAGCTTATAGTTAGAAAAAGTTTTGCCAAGACCATTTAAAGTATTAATTACATCAGTAAATTTGTAAACATATCAGAAATTGACTAATGTTGTTTCATTTTAAATATTTCATACTTGTGAACAAATAAATTAATTTTGGACTCCTTAACTTGGTTTGTTCCCTCATAAGTAATTTTCAATTTGTCTCAAATTTTTTTAGCTAATGTACAAGTTGATATTCTATTGAATTCTTGTATATCCAAAGAATAATATAAAATATTAATTGCTTTGGCATTCAATTGAGCTATCTTTTTATCATATTCATTTCAATCCTTTTCCAGCTTGGGATGAGACACTCCATTAATTTCAATTGTGGGTGTGTATGATCCTTTAGTTATAACTCCTCACATGTCATAATCTAAAGCTTGTATGAAAATTCTTATTCTAGCTTTTCAAAATTTATAGTGCCATTGAATAGTGCCATTGAATAGTGAAGGTCTAGATGTGGATTGGCCTTTAGTAAATGAGAAACCAATGGGAGTTGCCATGATCTTTTGCTCTAGACTGCTAGGTCAACAACAAATAATAGAGCATCCACTCTGATACTAATTATTGTCCAAAAAGATAGCAACCTAAGAGAAAAAGTGCATTAGATTCTTTAAAAATTTTAACTAAATTAACAATCTAATTAAGTATGTGCTTCAAATTAAACTTATTTGAGTATTTATAAAGAGTAAACAATGTGTAGTAGCAAAATAAGTAAAACTATGTAAGAATTAAAATGACACAAGTCATACAAAGCAAGAGAGCAAAAGGCACAAGGCAAACACAACAATTTATAGTGGTTCGGTGCAATCCCACACCTACATCCACTCCTCAAGCGCTCCTTAAAAATTTTACTATAATCCTCTTGATTATAATGTATTTATTTTATCTGGGCTCACAAACAAACCCAATTGATTTTTTAAGATCACCAATCAAAATCTTACATCGATTGTTTTTTGGATTCACAATCAACCCAGTTGGTTTTACATGCTCACCAATCAAAACCTATAAAGTTTAATTCTGAGCTTCGATGGGTCTAATCCTCAAGTTTTTTTTCTTCAAAGAAACTTGTAAAGAAAATAAAATACAAGATATGAATTTCAACATAAAAAAAATAAAAAATATAAACTCTTTGAAGCTCAGAGAAGTGGCTATTGAGTTACTCTTTTGAAGCTTCACTTCTCTTCTTTGATGTTTGAGAGGATGTAGATAATGTTGGAGAAGATCACTCTTTGAAAGCTCTCAAAATAATGCACTAAATTCTTCTCTTTTATCCTTTTCAAAGATATTCAATGAACCTTATAAATCTGACTATTTATCTCTTTTCAATCCTTTTCTCTTACTTTCAAATAATTTTCTATTCTTTTATAAGCTTGAAAGAGGCTTGAGAGTGAGTTTTGGACATTGGAGAGCTTAGAGTAGCTATTAGATCCAAAAACTAGCCGTTGGATTGAAAGTATAGAAAATTAGCCGTTATTGCTGTCCCCATAAATCGAGTCAGCTCCATTTGTAGTCAAGTCAGCTCTACTTACAGGTGAGCTAGTTTCGATTAAAATTGAGTTGGCTCGAGCAGGGATTCTAAAAATATAGTTTTCTATCTTCTTTGAGAGAGTCGGCTCAGATTGAAATTGAGTCAGCTCAACAACTGTGCCAAGGCATTCTAACATGTCAGAGTCGACTTAAAACCTTTTGGAGTCGGCTCCAAACCTTTCAACTTCATTTTTCTTCATATTTTAGCCTCCTAAACTTGAATTTCTTGATCCTAATACTTCTAAATAATATTTGCTTCTTTCAATTTTATTTTCTTTATAACGAGCCATCCAAATTTATGAGAACTTATTCTTTTAAATATTTTGGCTTGACTTTTTGAAAGAATTTATCCTTAAGATAAATTCTTTATTTTGGATACTTGAAAAATTTTACATTCAATCTTGAAACATATGATTAGAATCATAATTACTGAAAGTTTAATAAACATATGATTAGAATCATAATTACTCAAACTTTAATAATCATCAAAATTAATCATTGGGTCAATAACATCATCGAGAAGATCACTATCGAGTGAGTAGATATCCATGTAATCTCTCATTTAGTCATGCTTAGTACTGATATTCTTTAACAACTATCCGTACTCTCGCTTAGTGTCTCTGCACCATAGATTAAAGACTCATTTATCCCGAAGAAAGCAATCTATTCATCGATCTAACCGAATCAGTCATCATCCTTGTGATGATCAATCGATCAGGAGTATTTTAAGAATTAATCATACATGTCTCTAAGTCTTAACTCTTGAAAATATGTATCTTTAAATTATTAATTTTTAGGATGGTTTTTGGACACATAAATAATTATTAAATTAAAAAGTCTATTTTATTGATGAATCAATAGTTTAAGGATAAATATATGTCCTAAAATTATTACAATATATCTGCCATATTAGCTTCTAGGGCATACATTTAACATGTTCATTATGGATTAGACCAAATCAAATAGTGTGCCTTTCTTCCTTTTCAGCATCCCTTTAATTAAGGTGCACCAGGAAGAGTCCATTATGAAACAATGTTGTTTTCTTTGAGATGGATTAGGAACTCCCACTAAGGTATACATCTCCTTGATCTCATCAAAGAACCTTAAAGATTTTCTAGTTTGCTTCTTTACCTCATATTTGAATTCTTTAAACTTTTTAAAGGTTTCAGATTTGTATCTCACACATGTACCTATACCATGAATAGTCATCAGTAAAAGTAACGAAGTAAAGATAACCACCTCTGACTTATACATCAAATGGGCTGCACACATCAGTGTGTACCAGGTCAAGTATCTTAGTGGTCCTTACTATTAGAAAATGCCATCACATGGCGATCCAATATGCATGTAAAGATTTTAAAAAATTTTTAATACACAATGAAAAAAAAAATTCAAAACTTTTTAATATCATTTTAGGACAATCATGCAACATAACGTATCAACGTTATATTAGGACAACCTTATATTATAATGATGTTAAAATAAATTTTTAATTAGATCTAATCTAATCACGCATGCATATAGAGATCATATCTCAAAATAAAGTCAGGCATCATCATATGTACAATATCAAGATTCAAGTAAAAATAAAAATCTGATTTTACCTTTATGCAGGTAGATCTTCATCGTGATTTGATGATCTATGGATATCTTTGTGGTTCATTGAATCCACAATCTGATGATCTATGGATGTCTTCAAGTTTCTTTTGAAGCCACCAAGTGTCCAATCTCTATACGTATTCACATGAGGCTGATCTGATCAGAAGATCTTGATCTCAGTGGAGTGCTAGCTTCCTTGCAAAGATCGCTCTTTAAATATCAAATTTTATCTCTTTTGATTTTTTTCTTAAAAGAATCGAAGAGATCTATAGGAGGATCAGGAAATCAGATCTAATTTTTTTTCTCTTTCTCTTCTTAAGAGAAAGAAGATCTTGAAGAAAAGAAGAACAAGAGATCCCATCTCTTTTTCTTTCTTTCCGTCTAACTATTGGACTGATTATGGAGGAGAAAGCATATCCAACTCTTGGACATCTTTGGAGGAGAAGGAGAGAGAGAAGAAAGCCATATCCAACTCTTAGACACAAGAGAGAGAGAGAGAGGGAGGCTTCCCATTGTCATGTACGAAGGGATCCCAAAGCAAATCCCAACAATGTGCAGTTTAGTCTACTCTTCACAGGATGGAAGAGAACCAATCAGCCTCCCTAGCATGAGAACCTCATCTCTATAACTTAGGCCATGCTCAATAATAATACAGTGGAACACGATACTAGGAAATACCATGAAGAAGAAGAAATAAAGGGGAAGAAAACTTTTATTAAATAATCTCTCATCGGATTACAACAGAAGCTCTCCCGATCCCTCAATCTCTCACAAATACAAGAGGATCCCTAGATGATCTCTCCCTCGATGATCTCTCTAAACCCACCCTTAAGGGTCCTTTTATAGAGGAGCAACCCCAAGTTACAAAGTCGCTCATGAACTCAAACTCTCCATGTATAAGATAAGGATAAACCCTAGATGCGTGTAGGATCCCTGCTCCTACAGGACTCTATGCAGTCAATTGAAACTGCCTCTCAAAGTTGCGCATATAAATAGCTCGACTCTGGATACTTCAGCTCAATGTTTGGGTCGGCAGCCATAAAGATAGATCCCTGATCCAAGGTATCCATGGTTCCTCATTGATCTGAGGTATCCTCGATATCACACTATTCCAAAGTATCCTTGATAGCACACTGACCCGAGGTATCCACATCCATGGTAACAGCCTTGGAGCGCATGCGCCCGACCCTATGCTCTTGGGTACTCCTTCTAGATCTTATACACATTTCCCTAGGTGATTCTGGGGCTCAGATTTGGTCTCCAAGCTACCCAAATCTTAAGAGAGGATGGTCAGACCTTGAACTTGTCCAACGACCCAATCTAATTTGCACCTTGATCCATGTCCGATCCAGCCCTGATCCAAGGAGCCGTGACACCATCCTCCACCTAAGCCGAAGTCACCCCCGATGAGGCTAGGCGTTAATTATTGCTGATGTCCTTGAACTGCCATAGTTCATCACCAAATACTCCTAGCTTGCTTCTGAGTCTTATAGTCCTCTCCATTAGACTAAGTATTGCACTGGGTGTTGGATTTCGATGGTGCAGCGAAAGGTCTAGATATTTAAAATTTTCATTCGAAACACCTAATGCATAGAAACGATCAAAGTATAATCATACAAGAAGTAATAGGAAGCATACCTATTAAATTTTGATTTGGTGAAAAATTATTTCCACTAGACACCCAAGTGTTCACCCTCTAATGATGATTCACATAGAAATCGATCCATGGACAGCGCTCCTTCTTCATCTTGCTTCAAGAGTTCTAACCCTTAGAACTTAACCAGCCTTCAATCGATCAAACCCTCCTCTAGACTTGAGTCTAGACCTCTTAGAACCTCCTTTTGAGCTTGACCCTCTTTAGAACCTCTTAAACCCTTTGTCTTAAGAGGACTAGGCTTGTCTTAAAAGAGCAAACCTTGTCCTAAAAGAACTAGGGTTGTAAGAGAGGGCAAGAAGGAGTGGATAAAGCTTGGAAGAATTAAGTGATTAACCCCATCTATTGTCCCCTATTTATAGAACTAGAGAGGTGTCAAATGAGAAGCCATGCCCAATCTAGAAAGTCATATCACAACTATGTATCACTTATCTGAGAGTCCTCAAGCAGAAGGACTCATCAGGGTATGATACGTTGAATCCCTTTCTTCAATGTGCATGTCATGAATAAGAGATGCATTTGGCACCTCTTCTCAATTCAGATGAGCCCAAAAATTGTCATGTGGTGAGGGCACTTGAATGTGATATCAAATGTCAAGTTAATCCAAAAGGTGGCACCTCCTTTTGCTTGAAGTAGAAGGACATTTCATGCATTCCTTCGCGTGATCTATAGATCACCTCATGCGCACCAAAATAAAGAGAGGCTTTTGGCATCCATTCATCTTTCAAAAAGATCTAAAACTTACCATGTGCATCCATATTTGAACAAGGATTCAAATGGCAGGATTTATTAGATAGGAATGCCTCATTTGATTTGGAATTCAAATGGCAGAAAGACTCTTCACGCGAACAGTCAGATGAGTCCTTCTCACATGCATGCCAAAGACCATGGCATCTCATGCCTTCACACTTTAAGATGAGTGTTAAGGAGGTTAAGGGGCTGATCTCTACATTCTATGGGTGAGAGACTCAAAGAAAAAGGACTTTGATCCTTCTGCATGCCAAAAAAGAAATGCGGGTGCGCACCTTCTCATTTAGCACCAAGAGTCCCTAACCACTTGGACTCTTGGTTCCAAAACATGGATAAGGCTTTGGATGCCCCATTTTGGGCTGCATCTAGGTAGCTTGATCTAATCCAAATGCACACTAAATTGGGTTAGCAAATAGCAAGGATTGAGACAAAATCTGATCTCTCAAGGAACTAGGGTTAGCCATACGTACTAGCATGCTTACCGGCTATCAGATTAGATCCAAAATTCCAATCAACCTTATCAAAAAGGTTCTTGGCCAATTTCTTAATGTATGTGATCCATTGGATTCTACATCTAGCTAGTAGTAAGTTCAGGTGTAAGTGGATCTAATTTAATTAGAACCCTTTCTAATCGATTAAGGTCTAAATCCTGTCGATCCGAGTTCAGCAATTAGAACCCTTTCTAATTAGTGATTGAATTAAACTCTTTAACTCGATCAAACCTACAAGTCAAGATTAATATCTAGCAACATATCATAACCATCCAAAAGATGTTAAATTTGATAAAATTATTAAATATACTCTTCAGTGGCAAGTTACCATGCAATTCAATCCTTCGATTATCCCTACATTTCGAATATTTTTTGAGTATAGAATCATGTCAAACTCAACCACATATTTATATTGATTCTTCATTAACTAATGATGACTCCAATGATGAAGTATTAGAAATATTTTCTATTCTTCATCCTATCTTTGGCTAAAAATTTTTTTCTGAGTCATCTAGAGACGAGAATACATAAAATGCCATCTCCTCTTACTAGGAGTAATTGATTTCTTATTGATCGACTCACAATTTTTATACACTCTACCATATTCAGAACATCCCTAACACATCTTAATGCCATGCCTGAGTATGAATGAAAATTTGAGTTTATGTGTATAAGATTCTATGGTGATCTCAAGTCTAAAGATCACTTGCACAACTCCCACTTAGAGAACCATCTTTTGACATGCAAGTAAGGCTCCATAAGATATTTTCTATCGATAAGTCAATTTAGTGAACTCATTTTCTAATGAGCACCCACATCCTTATATTAGTATCTCACACAAGTGGCCTATAAAATCAGCCATCCTTTTCATCGAGCATACATAACATGTGCCAGTCTATCCGAAATATTGATTTCCGACTCAATGTTCCTATGACTAGGAATATTTAGGATTAGGATTTTAGGTTTCATATGCATGAGCTCTTCATGACCCTGAAATAATCGCCCTAATCCATAGGATTATTCATAATCTTAAACATAATAAGATACAACTAAAATGATGAATCAATGCCTCATTTCATTATCAAATGAAAAATATCATTACATGAGTTGGGAGTTCACAAAGAAAAATTCCATTGCATCACTCATGCGATTGGCTTGTAGGGCACTCTTCTTTCAATCTTCTACTTGTACTAAAATCAATCACCTTTGTATTTCAATCCATACAATCAAGATAGCGATCAAATAGCTACTATGGTATGGTCTTAGTGAATGGATCCGCTATATTGTTCTTAGTATCAACTCATTCTAAGACAACATCTTATCTTTCAATAGTTTTAAATGAGGTGGAAGCATCTGAGGATGTGCTTGGGTATTTAATGAGATCTAAATTTTCAAACTTAAGTAATGACCCAAGTATTATCACAATAAACTAGCCCTAGTTGTTCTATCTAAGGAATGACTCCTAATTTTATGATGAACTTTCTTTATCTAGACAGCTTCCTTGGTGGCTTTACTAACAGTGATGTATTTTGACTCAGAGGTTGAGTCATCTACAGTCATCTACTTTGAAACTCTTTCAAATCACTGCTCTATCATTTAGGATAATCACATATCCTGATATTGACTTACTATCATCTAGATCAGATTGAAAACTAGAATCTATATATCCCTCTAGTTTCAACTTTGATCTACTATTACATATAAGAAAAAATATCTTTAGTCCTTTTTAGATACCTAGAAATATTTTCATAGCTTTTCAATGATCCTCTCCTGGATCAACCTAAAAATTACTAGCTATGCCTAAAGCATAGACTACATCAAGTCTGGTACATAGCATGGCGTATATTATTGATCCCACAGTCGAAGCATAAGGAATTTCACTCATTCTCTTCCTTTCCTCTGGTGTCTTAGGATGCATTTTCTTGAAGAGAAGTATGCCATGTATTATAGGCGGATAACCTCTTTTACTTGCCTCCATGTTGAACCTCTTCAACATGAGATCTATGTACCGAGACTAGGACAAGCCTAGCATCCTTTTTCGACCTATCTTCATAGATCTTTATACCTAGTACATAGAATGCTTCATCTAATTCTTTCATGAAAAATTTATTTGATAGCCAAGTCTTGACTAATTGTAACATTGGGATATCATTCCTAGTGAGTAGTATGTTATAGACATATAGAACCAAGAAGACAATAGTACTCTCATTTATCTTCTTATACACACAAGGCTCATCCATGCTTTTGATAAAGTCAAACACTTTGACTATCATATCAAAATGGATATTTCAACTCCTCAAAGCTTGCTTCAATCTATAGATTGATTTCTTTAGCTTGTATACTTGATTTGCTCTCCCACTTGAGACAAATCGTTCTAGTTAAATCATATAATCCTATTCCTTAAAATTATTATTGAGGAAAGGAGTCTTGATATTCATCTGTCAGATCTCATAATTGAAGTATGCAACTTTAGCAAGCAAAATCCAAATGAACATGAGCATGACCATAGGTGAGAAGTTTTCATCATGATCAATTTCTTATCTATGTCTGAAATCCTTCACCACCAACCTAGCCATGTAGGGTTTCACTTGATCATTTGCTCTGATCTTCTTCTTGAAGACCCACTTGCCCCCTATTGGGATCACATCCTTAGGAAATCAATCGAAATCCATATTTGATTGGTATACATCGAGTTGATTTTAGATTTCATAACATTTAGCCATCTGTCAGAGTCTTTACTTATGACAGCTTTCGAATAGTTCAATGGATCATCATTCTTAATGATGTTGATCTCATTGTCATTCTCAATGATAAAATCATATTTCATAGGTGCTTGTCATACTCTATCTGATCTTCAAAGAGGAGAAGTGTATTATGGGTGTACCTTATTCTTGGGTATATTTGGTTGAGGATCATACTATAGACCATCCACAGCTTTTTTGGGAATATTTTGTAGGTCTTGAACTTCTCTGAGTTCAACATTCCTCCCACTGCATCCTTTTTGGATAAATTTCTTTTCAAAAAAATAGAATGCCTACTAACAACAACCTTTTATTTAGTAGGATAGAAGAAATAGTATCCATTAATTTTCTTAAGATACTCTACAAACTTATATTTATCTGATCTAACATTTAGCTCATACTTAAAAATATTTCTGACATAAGCAGGATAGCCTCAGATCCTAAGATGTTTAAGATTCGGCTTCCTTTCTTTCCGTATCTCATATGGAGTGCGAGCAACAGACGTCGAAGGTATCTTGTTTAAAATATATGTGACAGTCTAGGGCATATCCCTAGAAAGATATTGAAAGATTCGTGAAGCACATTATGGACCACACCATATCTATCATGGTGTGATTCCTCCTTACCACTACACCATTTAGCTATAGTGTGTTAGGAGGTGTCCATTCAAAAAGAATACTTTTGCTTTAAGATGATCAAAAAATTCACTGGATAAGTATTCTCCTCTTCGATCAGATCAAAGAACCTTGATACTTTTTCTAGTTAGTCTCGACCATACTTTGATCCTCCTCGAACCTAACAAAGACTTCAAATTTATGTTTTAAAAGATATACATATCCGAACCTTGATAGCTTATTCGTCAAGGTGATAAAATAAGAGTATCCACATCTGGCCTGAGTTGTCATCAGCCCATATATATCTGAATGTACTAGGGCTAACAACTTTCTTTGCCCTCTTTTCATATCTAGAGAATGGAGTCTTGGTCATTTTACCCAAAGTACTTTTCTTTGTACAACTTGTTTATCCTTGACTTACTATATGACCAGGACGGTAATGCTAGAGATATGTGATATTCATATCTTCTCTCTTTTTTTTTTATATTTCTACCAATATGAAAGATAATTTTATTAAGTGCATGAAGTTTTACACAAAAGCAATTGAGCATATAGGTTCCCACAGCCTAGTGCTAATGAATACTCCACTTACGTCAAAAAGCTTGGGGTCACCTTTTTTCAGGCTTCTAATATTCTATTGTTGCTACAACGAATTGTAGACATGCGCACCATAGTCAGTATCCAATATCCAAGTATCAAAGTTTGAGGTACTTAATAAAAATAGGTCTGCATCATATACATACATTTTGGTGCAATACTTGCACTCTGCTTCAAGCCTGCAAGATAATTCTTGCAATTATTCTTCCAATGTCTTAACTTGCTACAAAAAAAATAGGTAACATTATTTGCCTTCTTCCTACCAAAGATGTTGCCTTTGTGGCTCTATTTTCCATATACATTCTTTAAGATTAAGGAGTATGGAATGAGGATTCCAATTAATATATAACACTTTTGACAGCCATGCTATCAAACTATAATTTTTTATATATTGCATGATCCTCTTCAGAGGCATCTTCACTGACTAGACCAGGATCAAGAATTTTCAGAATGTAGGAGATCTTTTCTTATGCGAATCTAATTCGTAAGTTCCTCAACTAGTCCACAAAGTTTGGATCGGTCACTTTATTTATACTAATGATGTCATGTAGTGAGAGTGAAGTTGCCATAATATAAAATTTAATCTACATGAATTAAGAACAATAGAATAGGTAGACCGCTCATGACAACATGTATAACTAGATGAGGACTTTTGTCTTGCTATATCTCTCACTATTTTATCGGATACCATAGCCCTCACCTACAGTAAGCAAAAAACCTTATTTGTTTCTTGGTGGGGTTGAGATCCTAATTCCTCATAAAAGTCTTATGGTTGCACAACAAACTTTTAATGAGTTCTCAATATATTCTTACCTCTAAAATATTTATAACCTTATGGTTGTACAACAAACTATAATATTTTAGTTAAGTCAGACTCTTCATTTTCATACAGTCATATTTGAATAATGCTGCCCTTGTGGTTGCACAATAAAGCAATACATCCAAACATACCGTAAGCATCAAAATGCACCAAGACAACCCACATCAATCCCCAATAGTAAACCTTATGGTTGCACTACAAACCAACTACAATTTTTGACATGGTATTGGCTTAGTATGAAGGAAGGCATATGTAGTGTACAAAATACTAAACAATCTTAATTCAAGATTCAAACTAATCCAATTAGCCAAAAAAGTATTAAGATTGATGGGAGGCTCCTTGTTGCTTTCTTTAGTTAGACACCAACAAGTTGGCCTGATAAGCAAACGAACCTAATTAAATAACTACCGCACTTGAAAAACTCAAACACCAATTGATTAATCGATTCAAGAAATTGGTTAGCTTCTAGTTCACAACACTATGACTTAATATGATTTTATGAGGACTTTAATGGTCTCATGCACATCTTATTTTAACCAATTATAGTGATGCATAATTATAGTTGTGTCAACACAATTATCAATGCATCTAAACATATCTTTAAGATAGATTAATATGATCATAATCATGATATTATGCATCTAAACAAACCTCTAAGATATATTAGGATTTAGATGTTCAATTGGGTTCAACTCTTGACTCGATTAGAATCAAACAAAAAACTCTAGCTTGATCACTGAAGGAAAACTAGGCTGTTTTATGTATGTAATTTTAAAATTTTACAATGGAACATGATAGATTAAATGATTTAATCTACATTACATGCACAAGATCTAAACTACTTTACCAAGATTTATGATATGATTAAACATATGATTAAGATCTTAAAATAATAAAATCTATATCAATCATATCGATACTCTAGACTATATCTAACCACTAGATCTCATTTAATTTGATCTAACGAGTTTAGAATGCACTACCAGAGTGCGGGTTGCTGATCTCTACAATTGAATCATGTGGATTAGAGCTCCTTCAGGTTGCTCGTAGCCATACAAGATGTTTGACCTCTATGGATAGTCCACACGAAGATCGGTTGCTGATCAATCTCCTCAGGAGTGCTAGCACGCGAAGATCTTTGATGGCTAATTTTTTCTTCTTCTTCTTTTAATCTCTTAGACACTCTAGAGAGGGAGAAGAACTAGGAAAGGAGGAGAGGCTAGATAAAACTATTTTCTCTCTTCTTAAAATCACTCATCTATCTTGGGCATCTAACCATTCCTTTTATAGGTGCACGAGGGATTAGAGTTAAGAAGAGGCACCAACACCCTTCATGCCATACTAATATGGGGCATCCCATATTTTTAGCATTAAATATGTGTTGGCATAAGAAAGAAATCAGATTGATTCTTTTTCACACCAACGACCTCTTCAACACATAAAGGAATTAGTTGTGGTGCCACCTATCTTTCCCAAGAAACCTGATTTCTTTCTTTCTTATCTTCTCCTCTTGATTTGAATCAAATTCAAATAAGAAAAGAGATAAGAATTATGACTCATCACATAAGTGCCACCCACCCTTTCTGCACCCTTTCCTTTCTCATGCCAAAAATCTCATGCAAAACTTCTTTTTGCATGCAATAGGTGGCGTGGGTCTCAGCACATGTGCAAGGCAAAGAATCCCAGTTGGTTGGGAATCTTAGTTTTTCAATTTTAGTTCAATCCAAATCTAATTTGGTTTAGACCCAATGAAAGAAAGAAACCTAGTCTAATTAGAAACACAATCTCCTTAATAAATTTCTAATTCAATTAGGAATTAACTGAACCCAAATCCTGATCAAATCAAGAACAAGTCTCCCTTGCATTTAGGCTTGATCTAATCAAACCCAATTCAAGTCAAACTGAATCAAATTCAATTAGACTAGATCCAAACCTCATTGCTTAATCAAATTGAGCCAATTAGCAATCTAATTACTAATTAATCCTCCATTAGTGGTAGAGTCCCAGCCCAGTGAGACTCTTCACAAGAGTTCCAATCCAGTGGGACTCTTCACGAGATCAACCATCTGATCAGATCGAAACTTCTAATGTGTGTGACCCCATAGGTTCAAACCTAAGTAGGTAGCACAGAAACAAATTCCTATACTAATTGATATAACCATCTAGCAATAGAACCCAACGTCCGGATAGGCCGAATGATTGTAAAGAAACATTCAAGAACCTACTGGTGTATGATTACTATATAATTCATCCTTTTGACCCTAATGCTTAAGGTGATTAGGGTTTCACTATCAACTATGGAATAGTCAACCACATTATATTTCAACTTTTCAAATTCATCACATAGATTACTTTGGTCAAGATTTTACTAAATTAAAATACACTGATGCACTAACTCCTACTTATTCGGAGAGATCAATCCCATCTTGACTCATGCACCGACTTGACAAGTATTTGATTGCACCTAAAAATCTTTCATCACTGAATTAGAAATTCAAGTAGCCTGATATCAAAGTACAGTTAGTTGCTTACAAGTCACCATGGTGATTTCAGGTCGGAAAGACACTTATACCATACCCTTTGCGAGCTACTCTTGACAGCAGAGTGCTCAGCAATGGTCATATTTGGTGTGAATGTACTTCTACATTCCACCTGCATACCATACCAGTGTCTCCATACTCTTTGGTTAAGAGGACAACAAACCCATATGGCACACAACAACCTACACTTGATATCGCTATCATCCTATTAATAGCATATTATTTAGTTACGAATATGTTTAAGGACTAAACAATAAATTTTCATTTATCGATTAAATATAGTCCTAATAAGGACTTCATCACAACATAAGAGTTCTAAAAAGATAGACAAAATATGATGAAAAAGTCAAATAATATTTATTAATAAAAATTTATATATAATATATAAATATGACTCAACAAGCTGATGATTGACTTTGGGACACAATTTCTAACAACTTCCACTTGGACTAAAGCTAATCGGTACAGTATCGTATACCCATCTTTGACTTGTGATCATCAAACTTCTTGACTCTGAGGGTTTTAGTAAATGGGTCGGTTAGGTTCTCTTTTTCATCGATCTTCTGAAGGTCGATATCACCTCGACCTACGATCTTTCGGATAAGGTGGTAGCGACGTAGAATATGCTTATTGTACTGATGGGATTCGACTCTTAGGCTCGAGGTATGGCTCCAGTGCTATCGCAGTGCAACAAGATAGGGCCATCAATGGAGGGTGCCACTCTGAGCTTGTCAATGAACTTTCGCAATCACACAGCTTCTTTTGCAGTATCAGATGTCGTGATATATTCCGTCTCGCAAATAGAGTCGGCCACAGTGTGCTGCTTCAAAATTTTTTAGTAGATTACTTCACCATTCAGAGTAAATACGTATTCCAATATGCTCTTGCTATCATCATGATCTGACTGAAAGCTAGAGTTAGTGAACTCCACTAGTTTCAAGTCAGATTCTCCAAAAACAAGCCATTATTTCTTAGTATTTCTCAAATACTTAAGGATGGTCTTTATGATCTTCTAGTAGTTTTCTTCTGGATCAGATTGATATCTGCTCACTACCCCTAATGAGTATGCCATATCTGATCTCGTACATATCATGGCGTACGTTATAGAACCAACTACCGAAGCATATGAAATTCTACTTATACACTCTCTCTTCAGGAGTTGTCAAACAATCCCTCTTGGAGAGAGAAATTCCATGGCCTATCGGTAGATAGTCTTTTTTAAAATTCTTCATATTAAACCGCTTCAGCACAGTATCTAAGTATGAGGACTGGGATAATCTGAGTATCTTCTTCAATCTATCTCTATAGATCTTCATTCCAAGGATGTAGGATGCTTCTCCCAAGTCTTTTATAGAGAATTAAGATAATAACCAAACCTTTAATCCTTGTAATGTAGGGATGTCATTCCTGATTAAGAGAATGTCATCCACATACAGAATAAGAAATACAACTACAGAGTTATTAATCCATTTGTAAATACAAGGTTCTTCTCTGTCCCTAATGAAGCCATACGTTCTGATCACTTTATCAAAATGCATGTTCCAACTCCGAGATGTCTGCTCTAATCTATAGACAGATCTCTGAAGCTTATACATCTTAGACTCATCTGTGGATTTAAAACATTCAGACTATATTATATATACTTCTTCTTCTAGCTCTCCATTTAGAAAAGTTATTTTCACATCAATTTATCAGATTTCATAGTCCATATATGCTGCTATCGCAAGCATAATCTGAATAGATTTGAGCATTGCCACAGGAGAAAATATCTCATCATAGTCAATACTATAACACTGACGATAACCCTTACCAACTCAAATGGGCTTTATAGGTCTCCACCTTTCCATCTTCACCCCTCTTCCTTTTGAAGATCCATTTACATCCTATGGGTTTAATTCCTTCAGGCGGGTCAACTAATGTCCACACATCAATGACCTTCATAGACTCTATTTTGGACTTCATGGTTTCAAGCTATTTATTAGAGTCAGACCTTTGCATGGCATCCATATAGGTGATCGGATCCTCATTGTTCTCATCAAGTTTAATAGGATCCCCATCTCGGATCAAGAAACCATGGTATATGTCTGGTGATGCAATACTCTGTTGGATCTCCTTAATGGTGCCTCTATAATGAGATCCGAGTTTGTTCCTATCAAATCTGATTCTGTGGGTTCACTAGATTATATCAGTTCTACCTATTGAACTTCATCAAGTTCAACCTTAGATGCATTAATTTCTTTCTCAAGAATTTTTTTTTCCAAAAAGATTGCCCTAAGATTGATGAACACCTTTTGTTCATCAGCAAGATAAAAATAATATCCTTTAGTTTCTTTCGAGTACCCTATGAAAATATACTTGTCAGACCTAGCTCTGAGCTTATTCATTTTCAAACGTTTGACATAAACCGGACACCCCCAAACACTTAGGTGAGAGAGCATTGGCTTACGTCCTGTCCACATCTCATGTGGAGTTCTTCTCACAAATTTACTTAGAACCCTATTAAATACATAGCAAGCTAACTCGAGTTCATATCCCTAAAAGGAGATCAGCAGACTAGAAAAGTGAATCATGGACCGAACCATGTCCAACAGGGTTCGATTTCTCCTTTCCGACACATCATTGTGTTGTGGCATTTCAGAAAAGTATCCACTAAGAGAGAATCCCATTCTCTTATATATATATCAGAAACTCATCAGAAAGGTATTCACTTTCTCGATCTGATCGAAGAGTTTTAATACTCTTCTCTATTTGTTTCTCTACCTCACTACGGAATAATTTAAATATTTCAAATGATTCAAACTTATGTTTTATCAAGTAGACATATCCATATCTAGATAGGTTGTCTGTGAACGTAATAAAATAGTAATACCAACTTCTAGCACTAATGCTCATAGATCCACACACATCAGTATGTACATGACCCAGAACATCACTAGCTCATTCATCTTTTTCAGTAAAAGATGACTTGGTCATCTTTCCAAGTAGACAAGACTCACAGGTAGGCAATGAGTTATAATCATTATTTTTAAAGATTCTCTCTTGAGCTAACATGTTCATCCTGTTCTCGATAATATGACCTAACTTACAATGCCAAAGGTAGGCATCCATAATATTATCTATTCTAGAATATTTATTTAATATGTATATTATACTAGACCGTGATACAACATAAACACCATTGTTCAATTATCCATGCATCACAGTAACACTCTTCAAAATGACATTGCAAAAGTTTTTCTTTATTAAATCTCATAATTTTCTTTGGCCAAAAGGCCTATAGAGATTACATTCAATAAGAAACTAGGATAAAAATGACAATCATTAAGAGCAATAGAATGAGAATCGAATATAAGCTTGATAATTCCTAAAGCTAGAACTGGAATTGATCTTCCATCTCTAATATTTAAAAATCTCTCACCATTTCGAAATCTCCTACTGATCTGAAATCCTTGCAATGAATTGCAAATACTAATAGGACTACCAATATCTAATACCTAGGTCATTGTATCAAAAATTGAGAAATTGTAAGGTGTTATCATATAATTATCTTGCCCAACAACTGATTGCTTCTTTCTTCTTTGGTCTATTCAGGTCAAGGGATGCAATGTATTAAGGACAGTTCCTCTTTCAATGATCTTGCTTCCTATAGTAGAAGCACTCTGCCTATCTCTGATCGGACTTGGACTTGGACTTCTGGGTCTGACCTCCAGCACTTTGCACCTTTTTATTCTTTTTTTTCTTTTCTTTCTTAAAGGGATGATGCCCGCCCGAAGAAGATCCTTCCACTAAATTCATCATCTCCTTGTGGAACTGATGATCCTTCTCAAAGTTTGTAGTAACCCCAACAGATCATGGTAGTTTACTACAGGCTTCATCATTTAGTAATAACTGAGAAATGGTAGATAGGATTCGGTAAAAAATTCAGGATTGTATTTTTTCCAAGCCATTCATGCAAGGGAAAGCTGAGCTTGCTCAATGCTCAACCTGTTCGATCATATACAATACATGATCGATGACTGAAGCTCCCTCCCTCATCCTGACATTGAAAATGGCATAACTGGTCTTGTGCCGCTTAATATCATTGGGAGTGTCAAAAGACTCATTCAATATTTTGAGCATGTCTTCTGACTGAGCTTCCTCGAATTTATGACTAAACTCATCGTTCATGACTGCTCGCATGATACAACGCACAGTGCTACGGTCATTGAGCCACTTCAGGTAAACATCTCCAACCGCAGTGTGAGCATTCGGAGCGGGCTCCTCAGGTGCTAGATTTGTAAGCATATACAAGATCTGCTCATACTCTAGGACTATTTTTAATTTTTGATACCATCTATCAAAATTAGATCCCATCAATTTTTCACTATCCAACAATGATCGGAGCGACAAGTTGGCTGCATAAAAAGAAAATCAAAAACCTCATCAGTATATGAATTTATTAAGCCTGAAGATATGGAATTTAGTCTAAAGGTTCTACCACTATTTTATATAAATTGATAGCCTCTACCTCTAATTCGAAGAATTATCTTAATTTCTTAGTGGGTACTAGAATCCACACAGACTGCATACGAGCCTGACTTTAGCTGGCTCACCCATATTCATCTATGGATAGGTTCTTAGCTAATTATTTCATCAAATAATTTTTAGTAATTAATTTTATCTCAGAAAACTTTTTTGTTGACTTTGGTCTTCTCTGCAAGCCCGGTTAGGTCCAATCATTAATATGATCATACTCAAAAATCTAACTACTGAATGATCAGGCCCAACTTTGATGATTAATCTGTGTCAAAAATTGTATCCTAAAGCTAATCATCAACCTGTTGATGGTTAAGCTTATTGATGAATTATATATGAATTGTTAAATGATAAATATTATTTGATTTTTTTATCACTTTGTGTATATCTTCTTTAAACTCCTATATTGTGATGAAGTCCTTATAACTATTTGAATCGATATAGGAGGATATATCATTTAGTCCTTAAACCCTATTCACAACCAAATGATATGTCATTATTAAGATGATAGCTATATCAAGTATAGGTCATTGTGTGCCATATGCATTGGTTGTCTTCATAACCAAGTAGTGTGGAGACACTAGCATGGCATACAAATAAGACGTAAGTAAGTGTACATCTCACTGAACATGACCAACTATGGAGCATTCTGCTGTCAAGAGTAGCTTGCGAAGGATATGGGTATAAGTGTCCCTCTGATCTGAGATCACCATGGTGACTTACAAGCAACTCACTGTGCTTTGGTGCTGAACTACTTAAATTTTTAATTTAGTGATAAAAGATTTTTCGGCACAGTCAAGTACTTCAAAGTCAGTGTGTGAGTCAAGATGGAATTGATCCTTCCAAATAAGTAGGAGCTAATGCATTAGTGTGTTTCAATTCAGTAAAATTTCAGTCACGATAATCCATGTGATAGATTTGAAAGGTTGAAATACAATGTGGATGCCCTTTTCAAGATTGACAGTTAAATCCTAGATTATCTTGAGCATTAGAGTGAAAGGGATGAATTATCAGTTACCATATACTAATAGGTTCTTGAATATTACTTTATAATCTTTCGACCTATCCGAACATTGGATATCATTGCTAGATGGTCACTTTGATTGGTACAAAAAAATTACTCCTATGATATCAGCTTAGGTTCAAACCTATGGGGTCACACTCACAAGAAGTTTCTAACTGATGATGTGGCTAATTGATGATTGAGAATCATTCCAGGGTATAATCGTCAATTCAATTTATGATTAACCTTGAGCAAGAGTAACAATAAATTAATTCACTAATTATTGATGAATTATATGAGGATTGATTAGTGGTTAGATTGTTAATTAGCTCAATTTGATTGAGTATTGAGATGTGGATCAAATCTAATTGAATTGATTCAATTTGATTTGATCTGATTAGGTTATGAGATGACCTAATCGCTAAGGGTGTTCGATTCCTAATTTGATCGAAACTTGAGCTCGATTAATTTTTAATTTGATTATAATTTAATTGAAACTATTTACTATCTAATTAAATTAGGTTCAGTGGTCTAATTGGGTCTAACCTAATTTGGTTGGGTAAAGAACCTAATTGAATAAATTCAAGTTCAAATAAATTTGAACCCTTGCTCATACGCCACCTCATTTCTATGCCATCTTTTTCATCACATGAGAAGTGCCTTTGCATGAATTTTTCTCATGCCCAAAAGTGCTTTGATGCCTATTCTCTGATCCCCAAAGGATAGGGATATGTTTGTTTCATCATTCAAATTTAAATGGTTTGAATTTGACTTAAAACAACCTTGTTCTTATCCCTATCCTTTGCTTGTCGCCTACACCCTTTGGAAGGCTAAATTTTGTATGAAAAATTGAGAAAGGAATGGTGTGAGAAATATCTCACACCTCAGCCCTTCTGACACCCCAATTGGATAAGGATCAAGTAGTTGAGTTTTGAATTCAAATTGGTTTGAATTTGAACTAAATCAAACCACTTAATCCTTATCCTATCTCTTCTCCATGCCATATATAATTCCTCTCCTTTTTGTGTGACAAAAGAAGAAATTTTATCATGAAAATTAGTTTCTAAGAGAGAGGGTGTGTGAAATAGGGAGGAGGCGGGCTTTTGTGCATGAGAAACAGAGGAAGAGTCCTTCCTCTTTGGGTGTGAGTTCTAGGGTGGGTTCTTGGGTTTCATCTCTGATTTTTTGTAAGAAGAAAAATAAGAGTGTCTTGTTTCAAATTTTTCACACTACCACCTTCTTGTGTAGCTCCATCCTCTGATCCAAAAAAGTTCGGATGATCCAAAAGAAGGAGCTCAAATCAGCCATCCAATGCCTTTCGCACGAGCTAGCACTTTCGGGAAAGACGATTCGATCAGGGCTTTGAGTGGACATCCTGTAGAGGTCGGATGTACTATGTAGCTACTCAACATCAGAAAGAACTTCATACCATATCTATCAGTTATAGAGATTAGCAACCCATGTGAAGGTATTGAGTTCTGAACTTATCTGATTAGATCTAACGATTAGATCTGATCTAGGACATCTATTAATCGATGCAGATTCTTCTCTATATCAGATTTTAATTGCATGTAAATTTATGTCATAGATCTTTTGTAGGTAGTTTAGATCTGATCTAAAGCATGCATAGGAGATTAAAATATTTAATCTGTAGTTTTTCACTAAAAAAGTTTTTAAAAATGCATGCCTAGAACTATCTAGTTTTCCTTCAAATGGTATCAGAGCTTCGTTGCTTATGATATAAATATTATGCATATAATTTGATTTTAATTTGATTTTAATTATTTAAATTAGATCTAAATAATTAATCTTAAATTTGAGTAGTATAGTAATTGAATTGGGTAGATCGTCATAGCCATCCGATCATAGGAGAAAGTAGGATTTTATGGCCCTCTCCTCCCATTCGATGGGGTTCTTCTATAGCATGTAGGGGTGCTGCGTGATTATTTCTCATAAAGATGAATAATAAAAAGAGCTAATTTTTTTTTTAGATTTGATATATTATATGTTAGATCTAAAACTAAAGTTTATTTGATTGTGTGACAATCTATAATAATATTTTATAAAATTTGAAATTATTTTCAAATACCGAACCCCAACTCATGTCAGCCTAAAACTTAATTAAGAATTAAGTGATCTAGAGTTGAGAATCAAAGATTTAAGGCCTAATTTTCATAAATCATGGGATTATGGGTTAGCTCAAGTCAGGTCTGATTAACTGGGTTAGACCTAGGGTTAGAAATCATTGATAATGGACTATGTTAGTAATTGATCAAATTAATTAATGATTAATTCTGATTAGATCAATTCCTCTTGATCAATTCTCAATAGTCATAGTTGGTCAGAGTTCATGTCTTTGATTAAACCAAGATGAATCTTGATCGTAGCTCAGTGGTCAAATTCAAGTCTATAAGTTGATCGAATTAAAACCGACTAACCAATTGGTCTATGTTAAGTATGGTAGTTTTGATCGGTGGTCATTAATTGGAAGCTACTCGCGTAAATTAAGTCTATGATGAGTTAATGGCATATCCCTCCCACCAATCTTACTTACTTGACCAATATGGTGAATCATATTTTGATTAGATCATTTAATGATTAGGACTGACGCATGCTAGCTAGAAAATCAATATGACTGATTTAGGTACCTCTAGTTCGACTTGTCTGCAGTCCTCTTCATGACTTGATGAAGTCAGTGAGAGGATTTATGACTAGTTTGCTAGAGTAGCTTACATCTAGTCTTCTTTGATCTGACTTGGAGAAGTCAGTGGAAGGATTAAGATTAGTAGGTCAGTCTTTTCTATTCTTTAAATACATCTAACTAAATCCTCTAAAATTATTAGGTCCTAAAAATAAAATAGTTATGGTGATAACTAGATCATAGCCTTCCATTTAGTTGGATGATAATGGGTCCAACAGTTTAGATGATCATTAGAGGTGCCACACACCTGGTGCTCATCTGGCTGTCAAAATTATCATTCATAATATGTTGATTTAGATGTATCTTTTTAATGATGGCCAGGTTGGTCGAGCCACACTCAAACCTGATCATTCGTTTGTCAGATGTGCTGAATTCTAACATATTAATAGTTGGACCTAATCAGAACTTTCAATGGAGGCACCACACGCTTGCTGAAGAGGTAACTGGGGTAAAATTAATTGCTAGATATTATTTGGTGAAACAATTGATTAAAAACCTACCTATGGGTGCACAGAGGTTGGTTGAGCCACACTCAGGCCCATGTGCCGTCTGTGAGGATTCTAGCACTCACTAAGGAGTTAGTGTAATTCTTTGAATTAGAGGTAGAGGCTATCAATTCGAATAAAATAGTGAAAGAACCTTTAGACTAGAATCTATGTCTTTAGGCTTAATAAATTCATATACTAATTAGGTTTTTGATTTTTTTTTTTTGCAATTATGGCCATCATATTGTTGCTCCGATCACTATTAGATAGTGATAAGTTGATGGGATCCAATTTTGATAGTTGGTATCGAAAGCTCAAAATAGTCTTGGAGCACGAATGGATCTTGTACGTGCGACAGATTTGGCACCTGAGGAGCCAGCTCCAAATGTCCATGGTACAGTCTAAGATACTTAGCAGAAGTGGCTCAATGATTGAACTACGATGTATTACATAATATTAATGGCTATGAATGATGAGTTTAGCCATAAATTTGAAAATGCTCAGCCTCAGGACATGCTTCGAATATTGAATGAGTCCTTTGGCATGTTCGATGACATTGAGAGGCATAAGACAAGTTGTGCCATTTTCAATGCTCAAATGAGAGAAGGAGTATTAGTCACTGATCAGGTACTGTACATGATCGAGATGATTGAGTGCCTGAGCAAGTTTGGCTTTCCTCTGCATGAGCAGCTTGGGAAAGATGCAATTTTGAACTCTCTGCCTAAATCCTACCTTTCCTTCCTTACTCATTATAGAATGACAAAGCCTGCAGTCAACTATCATGATTTGCAAGGGTTACTGTAGAACTTTGAAAAGGATCATCAGCTCCATAAATAGTCAATGAATGTAGTGGAAGGGTTATCTTCTGGATGTCGACCCTTTAAGAAAGGGAAGAGGAATAAGAAGAATAAAAAAAATGTAAAGTACTGGGGCATCTAAGCCCTGTCAGAATAAGAAATTCAAGTCTGACCAGAGTCAGGTAGAATACTTCTACTGCAAGAAGCAAGGACACTGGAAGAAGAACTGTCCTCAGTACATTGCCTCTTTGGATCCGAACAGGTCGAGAAAAAAGCAAGCTGTTGCTAGATAAGGTAATTATATGATAATATCTTGTAATTTCTTTATTTATGATTCTACTATCTGGATATTAGATATCGAAAGTTCTTTTAATATTTGTAATTCATTACAGAATCTGCATGTTAGTAGGAGATTTGGAGAAGATGAAAGATTCCTTAATGTTGGAGATGAAAGATCAATTCCAGTTCTAGCATTAGGGATTGTTAAGCTTGTATTCAAATCCAATGTAATTATTCTTAGTGAATATCACTTTTGTCTTTCTTTTTTATTGAATATTATTTCTGTTGGCCTTTTGGTCATGAACTATTATGATATTTCAATAATTTTTTTTTAATATAATTATGAATAGTGTTAATGTGATAAATCAACAACTGAACAATAGAATTTATATATTATCATAACTTGTTAGTATAATGTACACATTCAACAAATACCCTAGAATTGATAATATCTCTAATATCTACCTTCGGTATTGTAGGTTAGGTTATGTTAACAAAAATAGAATAAATAGGTTGACTCAAGAAAAAATTTTCAAAGTCAGTAATTGTGAATCACATTCAACCTGTGAGTCCTGTTTACTTGAAAAAATGATCAAGTTACCTTTTACTGGAAAAGGTGAACAAGCCAGTGAAGTTTTAGGTCTAATACAAACTGATGTATGTAGATCCATGAACATGAGTTAAAGGTAGATATTATTACTTTATTACGTTTACAGATGACCTATCGAGGTATGGGCATGCCTCCTTAATGACATATAAATCTGAGTCATTTGAAATGTTCAAACGATTTTGTAATGATGTAGAAAAATAAATTAAGAAAAGTATTAAAACTCTTTAGTCTGATCGAGGAGGTGAATACCTTTTCAGTGAATTTTTGATATACTTAGAAGAGAATGAGATTCTCTCATAGTGGATTCTTTCTGAAATATCGTAGCATAATGGTGTGTCAGAAAGGAGGAATCGAACCTTGTTAGACATGGTTTGGTTCTTGATGGGCTTTGCAAGCTGTCGATATCTTTTTGGAGATTTGCACTCGAGTCGGCTTGTTATATTCTAAATAAAATTTTAAGTAAGTCCGTAAGTAAAACACCACATGAGATGTGGATAAGACGTAAGCCAATACTCTCTCATCTTAGAATTTGGAGGTGTCTGGCTTATGTTAAACATTTGAAAACTGACAAGCTTAGACCTAGGTCTGATAAATATCAATTTTGGGATATCCAAAAGAAACTAATGGGTATTACTTCTACCTTGCTGATGAAAAATTGATGTTCATCAGCAATAAGACAGTCTTTTTGAAAAAAAAGTTTCTTGGGGAAGGAACTAATAACTCTAAGATCGAACATGATGAAGTTCGATCGGTAGAAGAACCGACACAATCTAGTAAATTCATATAATTGGATTTGACTAGATCAAACTTGAAACCTATTGTAGAGACATCTTTGAGGAGATCCAGTAGAGTACCACGTCCGCCAGATAAATACTATGATTTTTTGCTCCGAGACAGTGATCCTGTTGAACTTGATGAGAACAACGAGGATCCAATCAACTACATGGATGTGATGCAGAGGTCTGACTTTGATAAGTGGCTAGAAGCCATGAAGTCTGAAATAGAGTCTAAGAAGGTCAATGATGTATGGATATTGGTTGACCCAGTCGAAGGGATAAAACTCATAGGGTGTAAGTAGATCTTCAAAAGGAAGAGGGACGTAGACGGAAAGATGGAGATCTATAAAGTCCGTCTGATTTCCAAGGATTATCGTCAACATTATGGTATTGACTATGATGAGATATTTTTCCTGTGGCAATGCTCAAGTCTATTCGGATCATACTTACGATAGCAGTATATCTGAATTATGAAATGTGGCAAATAGATGTGAAAACAACCTTCCTAAATGGAGAGCTAGAAGAAGAGGTGTATATGATACGACCTGAAGATTTCATATCCATAAATGAGTCTAAGGTGTACAAGCTTCAAAGGTCCATTTATGGACTGAAACAAGTATCTCGGAGTTAGAACATGTATTTTGATAAAGTGATCAGAATATATGGTTTCATTAAGAACAGAGAAGAACCCTGCATATATAGGTGAATTAATAATTCCATACTAGTTATTCTTGTTTTATATGTGGATGATATTCTTTTAATCGAAAATGACATTCCTACATTATAGAAAATAAAATTTTGACTGTCGTCACAGTTCTTCATGAAAGACTTGAGAGAAGCATCCTACATCCTTGAGATGCAGATCTATAGAGATAGATCTAAGAGGTTGCTTGGGTTATCCCAGTTCACATACATTGATACTCTACTGAAGTAATTAAGTATGGAGAATTTCAAAAAAAGCTATCATCAATAGGTCATAGAATTTTTTTCTCTAAAAGAGATTGTCCGACAACTCCTTAAGAGAGAGTGCATATAAGCAAAATTTTATATACTTCAATAGTAGGATCCATTATGTACATCATAATATATATGAGATCGGACGTGACATACTCACTAGGGGTAATGAGTAGATACCAGTCCGATCTAGGTGAAAACCACTAGAAGGTCGTAATGACCATCCTTACGTATTTAAGAAATACTAAGGATCAGTGACTTATTTATGGAGAATTTGACTTGAAACTTGTATAATTTACAAACTCTAATTTTTAGTCAGATCATGATGACAACAAGAGTGTGTCAGGATATGTATATATCCTAAATTATGGAATAGTCTGTTGAAAAATTTTTAAGCAGCACACTGTAGCCGACTTTACTTACAAGGTAAAATATATCGTAGCATTCGATGCTGCGAAAGAAGCTATGAGGTTGTGGAAGTTCATCAATGAGTTCGGAGTGGCACCCTCCCTCGATGGCCCTGTCATGTTGTATTGCGACAACACTGGTGCCATTGCTCAAGCAAAGGAACCAAAGTCACTGATAAGTCATGATGTTGTTATTAGGACACCATGATTATTAAATTAATTTTATTTTTTTTAAAAAGAATATAAAAAATATATAAAAAATAGTGAGTCAGATCGAATCCACAGAGAAGGTAGTACTTTGATTTGATAACTTTGATTTTTATAAAAAAATAAAATTTTGAGGAAAGTAATTTAAGTCAGAAAATAAAAATTAAAAGTATAAAAAATAAATTGGTACTAAGATCTACTAACTAGATCTTAGCATCTACTTGCAATAAAAATAAAGAGTAAAAATTTACAAGTACAATAAAATAAATTTTGCATTAATTGAAAGTGATGTTCAATTACAAAAAAATTAAAAAAAATAATAAAATAAAATAAGCTGTAACAAAGATCTAATGTTGATTGACGCAGCCTCGTCGGAAAGATGGTTGATGATCTCTCCTTTTTCCTTCATATTCCATGGAGTGAACTGGCTTCTCTTCTTCTTCTTTTTGAATCTCTAAACTTCTTCTATTCTTTTTTATTTTTTTATTACTTTCTTCACTATTTTTCTCTTGCTCCTGGACCCCCTTATTTATAGGTAAATTTTTTATCTTTTTCTAATAGAAAATGGAGTTCTAAAATCCCTCAAAAATGTGTCCAACCTGTGTACAATATTTCTGGCCATTGGATCATGTTTGGACTACCCAGATCACATCAAAAATCATTGCTTATCTCCTTATCATAGTCAGGATCGATACTGATCATTCGATCGGGTGATGGATTGAAGTTCGGCCATTGATCAGTGCACTGGATCTCTTATTCAAAGTTAGATTGAACACGAACTGTTGGATTGGGCCTGAGATTGATTCTAGACTAGCGGATGGTGCAAAAATCAATTTCTCTAATTTAGTTCTCATCCGGCATCAACCACAACCATCGGATCAGCCCTTGGATTGATTCTTAGCTATTGGATCGTGCAAATGCTATGGGCCACAACCGCAGGATATGGGATAGCGCATTCTGGACCGCGTATTTCAGCACCTCTTAGTCGTTCGATCATGCAAAAGTCAGTCACCCACCCCATGAGCCATGATGTGGACCATGAAACTATGCTCGTAGATCGCACCCTTGATTTCATGGATCGATCGGTCGGTCCATCGTGCACCGAAGGCTTTTTAAAATTGATTTTTGGATATTTTTGCTTGATTTTGCTCGAATTTTGTGTCTAAAAAATAGAAAAAAATATGAATTAATTTTTTTTATTAATTCTCTAATTATTTTGGTACTTAAATTATTTAATTAGCTTGACATCTATTTTTCATAAATATGCTCTAATTTTATATATTTTAAAATTATTTATTTTTACAAAAAAAATTAATTTAATTATGAAATTAGATTTTTTAGAAGATGTTAGCATCATTAATTATCAAAAATATTTAAAATAAATATTTAAATATATGACTTATCATACCCTCCAACTTACTCATTGCTGTCCCTTATGCAATGTAATAAAAGTACCACCATGTTTCAATAAGATCCTCCTTTACAAAAATAGATCTAGGATTGAAAATCCAAAAAATTTTAGCAAATATTTACCAACTAAGTATTAAGTTTCAGAAGAAAATTTTATAGTCAGTATAATTAGAAACTTCTTAGAATTAATTTAAAGGTCTACAACACTTGTGCTTGTGATGGTTAACTTAGTATTTGGGTGCTTGTAAAGGACAAATGTATCTTCTTTTATTACCTATATTGGCTAATTTTCTATACACTCCCAAAATTAAGCTCATGAACTAAGGTAGCTTTCACACTATTCTTTTTTTTTTTTTTAATGCTGAGCATCCTGGTCTTTCCTTTACCTTTTGACATGAACCTCCACACTTGACTTAGGTACAGAGATCCAATTACTAAGCTTAGGGCAATCCACATATACTCTATGTTTTATACTTTTATTTTAGGTAGGTAGCTCCTTCCTCAAATTCAAGTTTTTTTAATTGAGGTGTATATCAATCACTAATTTTAAATAATAATTGAATCTTTAGTTGGCCTTACAATCAACACCTACTTTGCCTTGTTAGTGTATATGCGCAATTGAAAGTACTGATAGCCTTTAGGTGACTAAGTAAGTTATTAAAGGTCTGACTAACTAGTCTACTCCTTGACTCACTATAGTCATTAGCAAATACTCTTTAATTTTTATCTTTTTTTCTCAGTCTATTTTGCTCAAGAATTTCTTTCTTGACACATGGTTTATTCAAAAAGTTTTCTTTTAAATTTCAAAAGATTTAGACTTTTGCAAAATTTTCAAATTTTTTTCAAAAATTTCAAGAGATTTTTTCTATCCCCCAACTTAAATACCATTGTCCCTAATGGTATAAATTAAAGAAATAAATTCAAACCATGAGGACAAATCAAAAAATATAGGGAGAGAAACAACCTGAGAAGAGGAGCTCATCAACAATATAAAGACTGCAATTTTTTTTTAAAATAAATAAATATTGAGTTGTCTTTTAATAAGCACTAAGTTTATCATCTTCAGTCAGACACAAATTGGATTCCTAAAAAAGTGAAAAGAAAGATGAAAGTAAAATGCAAGGATCTGGGTTGCCTCTCAAGAGCGCTAAGTTTACCATGTTCAGCCAGACATAATGCAGCTCAACTCAGTGTGGATCTGTTAATACTACTTGATCAATGGTTCGATTTAGTGATATCTTTTTAATATATGATTTCAATCTTTGACCATTTATCTTAAAAAAAATTTTAGATTTAGGATCATAAAGTTTGATTGCACCATGTGGAAACACTTGATTTACTATGTAAGATCCATCCCATTTAGATCTCAATTTTTTTGAAAATAATTTTGATCTTGAATTAAATAACCAAACTTGTTGATTTGGCTTGAAGGTTTTTCTTAAAATATGTTTGTCATGAAACACTTTCATTTTCTCTTTGTAAATCTGTGAATTTTCATAAGCCTCTCATCTCAATTCATCTAATTCACTCAGTTGCAACATCCAATTGAAATCAGCTTGTTTCAAATCAAAATTCAGTTACTTGATTGCCCAATATGCTTTATGTTCAAGTTCTACTGGAAGATGACATGCTTTTTCATAGATCAATCTGTAGGGAGACATTCCAATAGGATTTTTATAAGCTGTCCTATAGGCTCATAATGCATCATCTAATCGATCTGATCAATCTCTATGATCAGGCCTAATAGTCTTTTGCAGGATGTTTTTGATCTTCCTATTGGATACTTCAACTTAGCCACTTATTTGTAGATGGTATGGTGTAGCTATCTTATCTGTGATCCCATATTTTTGCGGTAATATTTAAAACTGGTAGTTTGTGATGTGGGTATCTCCATCGCTAATAATAGCATGTGAAAATCTGAACCTAGAAAAGATATTTTTTTCGAACAAATTTTATGACTACCTTATGATCTTTGGTTCATGTTTCCATTACCTCAATCTATTTAAAAAATAATCAACAGCCACCAAAATATATTCAAAATCATTGGAGGGTGGAAAGGGTCCCATGAAATCAATTCTCCAAACATCAATAATTTCAACTACCAAGATGGGGTTCAAAGGCATCATGTCTTTTTTTGAAATATTTCCTAAAGCTTGACACCTAAGACATTTCTGGCTAAAAGTATAGGCATCCTTAAACAATGTAGGCCAGTAAAAACCACTTTGCAATACTTTGGCCATATTTTTTCATCCAAAAAATTATCCTTCATAAGAAAGAGTGCGACAGAATTACAAGATACTCAATTATTTAGATTCAGAAACACACCTACGAATGATTTGATCAGCAAAAATTCAGAAAAGTTCAGAATCTTTCCAAAAATAATACTTTATTTGTGCAAAGAATCGTTCTTTTTTATTCTTAGACCAGCCACCAGGAATTTATCCAACTACTAAGTAATTCACAATATCTACAAATTAGGGGCCTTTGTGTGTGAAACTACTAGAAGTTGCTCATTTGAAAAAGATTCTCCAATTGATGTAGGTTCACAATCTTCAACTAGAATCCTAGATAGGTGATTTGCTACAACATTTTTAGATTCTTTTTTGTCTTGAATTTTGATATCAAATTCTTGTAACAGTAAGATCTATCTAATCAATGATGGTTTAGCATCTTTCTTTGAGAGCAGGTATCTTAAAGCTGCATGATCTGAATAAATCATAATTTTTGATCCTAACAGGTTTGATCGAAACTTCTCTAGGACAAACACTACAGCTAGTAACTTTTTTTTCAGTTGTGGTATTATTTATTTGGGCTTCATTTAGAGTTCTGCTGGCATAATAAATCATTACGAGATATTTGTTTACCCTTTGACCCAAGATAGCTCCTATGGTAAAATCTGAAGCATCACACATGATCTCAAAAGGTAATGACCAGTTTAGAGATTGGATGATTAGGGCTTTGGTCATAGCTTCTCTTCAAAATTCATAAACCTTAAGATATTCTTTATCAAAGTTAAAAGGAACATTCTTAACGAGTAGATTACACAAAAGATGGGATATTTTGAAAAAAAATTTTGATGAAGCGATGGTAGAATCCTACATGGCCAAGAAAAGATCAGATTTGTTTGACAGAAGTGGGTGGAGGAAGTTTAGAAATTAGTTTGACCTTTGCTCTATCAACCTCAATCCCTCTTTTTGACCCAATATGTCCTAAGATGATCTCCTCTTGAACCATGAAATGGCTCTTTTTTCAACTTAACACTAAATTGGCCTCAATGCATCGTTTTAACATTCTCTTCAAATTGTTGAGACAACTCTCAAAGGATTCTCCAAAGACTAAAAAATCATCCATGAAAATCTCTAAGAAATCTCTAATCATGTCCGAAAATATTGACATCATGCATCGTTGAAAGATTGTGGGTGCATTACACAGTATGAAAGGCATTCTACAAAAAGCAAAAGTTCCATAGGGGCATGTAAAGGTGATCTTTTCTTGATCTCCTGGATAGATTACTATTTGATTGTATCCTAGTATCCATCTAAAAAGAAAAAATATTGTTGGCTAGCTAGTCTCTCTGGGATTTGGTCAATAAAGAGTAAGGGGAAATGGTCTTTGAGGGTAACTGCATTGAGTTTTCTATAATCTATATAGACACACCATCTAGTAGAATGTTGTATTGGCATTAGATCCCCATGGTCGGTGCAGACAACTGTGAGTCCAGATTTTTTTGAAACAAGTTGAGTGAAACTCACCTAGTGGCTATCAGAAATAGGATAAATGATACTGACATCTAACCACTTAATTGAAAGAATAATACCCTACAAGCCAATCGCATATAGGATGCGATAGGGTGTTTATTTTAATTTATCTTTCAGACTCATGTAATTGATATTTGTTATGAATAAAATAAGATATTTTTGATTCATTATATGCTGTATCTTATTTATTTTAAGATTATAATGAACCCCATAAGTCTGGGCAATGGTTTTAGGCCGTGATGAGATCACGCTAGTGAGACCTAATTTCTTGGGAGCCCTAACATAAAACATTTCTAGTCATTGATATATTGAGTCAGAGATCAATGATATCGATAAAACTGGCATGTCCTATGTATGCTCAGAAATGAGGGTGGTTGATCTCACAACCACTTGCGTGGGGACACTAATACAAAGATATGGGTGCTCATTAGAAAATGAGTTCACTGAATTGACATGTGAGAAAATATCAGATGGAGTCTTATTTATATGTCAACTGATAATTCTCTAGTGGGAGTTGTGTATGTGATCTTTAGACCTGAGGTCACCATGGTACCTTATGTACTTGGATCTATGTTTTGGTTCACTACCTAACTTGGTTCTCTGATCCTTGTGTGGGATGTTCTGGATATGGTGAAGAGTGCATGGAGGTTGTAAGTGATCAATAAGGGATTAGTCACTCCTAATAAGGAAAGCGAACATCCTATGTGATCTCATAGGTCGTTGATTCGGAAGTCTTTGACCAAAGTAGGATGATAATTAGAAAAAGGTTTTTAATGTATCATCAACTAAATCATCACCTTTTAATCGAGATACATAATGATAAGTGATTAGGAACTGATCTAACTTTTAGGCAAGAAGGTCAACTTTATCTAATGTTTGAGCTATTAGGTTCTAGTCAGCCTTGTTGGGCCTTATGTGATGCTTTCAAAGCTTAGGAGATCAAGGCTAAGGTCAAGGTCCAAAGTCCGTGAGGTAGTCATGGGGCTTCTAGGGCTAGTTTGAACCCTAGGACGAAAGGCAGTAAGCTTTTCGAGTCTTGAGATTCAAGGGTTTTGGGCCTTGAGGGGCTAACTTATATTTGAGCTAGGATTGAGTCTAAGATTATAAGATTGGGTCAAGTCATGGAGTACATAGAGTTGGGTGAGTGCAATCTTATATCGAGTTAGCCAGGAGAGTTTTTAGGTTGGGTCACATTGACCCTGTATATAAAGATACACTGTATTCTGACTCGATGAAGTGTGTGAATACTAAATCATTTTCTCCCTAACCTTCTCTCTCTTTATTCCTCTCTCTCTAGTCTTTCTCCACATTCTCACAACAAGAAACTCTAGGGTTTCTTGACCACCATTCCCAAAAAGGAAACAAAGAAGGCGCTAGGGTTTCTAGTGGCCTCCTTTATGCAAGCCCCCTTTTTATGCGCCCCCTCTTGGCCGCCCAAGAGGAGTTCCATGTCCCTATATTTTATTTTTTGGAGGCCTCATCAAGGATGCTTCCAAATTTTAAAAGGTGAATTTCAGATCTGATAGAGATAGGGTTCGAATTGTAGAAGAAAATCCTGCTGATAGAATTTACAAGGCTGCTAAAATCCTGAAGGCTATTTTTATGTTCCTGTGTTCCTAGCCTTCAAAGACCTCCATGACTTGATCTTAGCTATTTCTTAATGTCCACAACTTGAGAAAGTTGCTCCAATAATTGGTATCAAAGCATAGATTGTGTGGAGAAAGAAAGAGACTCCAGAAATTAAAAATCTTTAAAGACTGAAATTTCAGCAAGGATCCTGTCTAGGTATTTCTCAAATTCCTTAGAGTTTTGTTGTATTTTTGATTTGGATCCAGCCATGGGAAGCAACATGAAGGTTGATTTTGATAAGTTTGATGAGAAAAAAAAAATTTTCACATGAAAGATTCAGGTAGAAGATCTTTTGGTTCAAGCAGATCTGGATCTGACATTGGAGGAGAAGCGGGATGACAGATCGTCAGTGGATGCCCTTGGAGAAGAAGGCTTGTTCTGTGATTAAAAGATTTTTGGCAGATGCGATGCTCTATTTGATGTTAGAAGAGAGGACCTCAAAAGATTTGTAGTCGAAGTTGCACACCATATATATGAGAAAAAATATATGCAATAAGCTGATGTTGAAGAAGAGACTGTATAGCCTTCGGATGCAGGAAGGTGGAGATATTTTGGGTCACATCCAAAAATTTGATTAGGTGTACAATAGATTACTGAACATCAAGGTGAAGATGGAGAAAGATAGGTCATTGCTATTGCTATGCTCGCTGCCCCCTTCCTATGATCCATTAGTAACGATGCTACTCTATGACAAGGAGACCCTGGAGTATGAAGACATGGTCTCGATGCTGCGGTCCAATGAACAGTGGGAGAAGTTGACCAAGGAAGGTGTTCTTAGGAAGACTTGGCCATGGGGGAGAGATCAGGAAGAGGAAGGGAAAGAGGCAAGTCAAGGGGATGGTCAAAGTCTCGAAAGAGCAGGAGAAGGAAGGAAGCCAGGTGCTATAGTGCAATGAGATTGGGCACTTCAAATGAGATTGCCTGTAGTGAAATAACAAGAAGGGAGATAAGGGAGGATCTGATGTGCTGAGTATTAGATGTGAAAGGAATATGCCCTACAAGCCAATCGAAATTTGTATTTTAATGGATTTTTCTTGTAATCTTCCAGACTTATGTATTGACTCTTTAAATAATGAAAGGTATTTTTTATCATATGCTGCATCTTACTTTAGTAATGATTATGATGAAATCTATAAATCAGGAAAATGGATTTAGGGTTATAATGAGATCATACCTATGAGATCTAAAATCCTAAAAATCCTGATTTAAAATATTCCTAGTCATAGAAGCATTGAGTAGGGGATCAACGTTCCGGATAGATTAGCACTTTCTATGTATGCTCGATGGAGAGAATGGCAGATCTCATATGCCACTTATGTGAGACACTAATACAAGAAAGTGGGTGCTCATTAGAGAATGAGTTCACTGAATTGATTCGACTTAAAAAATATCTTATAGAATTTACTTACCTGTCAAGAGATGTTTTCTTATAGTGGGAGTTGTGCATGTAATCCTTTGACCTGAGACTACCATAGAACTTTGTATACATGAATCTATATTTTTTAGTTCATACTCATTCATGACTTAGTCATGTACGGGGTGTTCTAGATATGGTAGAATGTGTATGGAGGTTGTGAGTAGGTCAACATGGAATCGATCACTCCTGGTAAGAGGAAATCGCATCCTACTTATTTTGATCGATTGATGATTTAGGAAGCCTTTGATCAAAGTAGAATAAAAATTAGAAAGAGTTTCTAATATTTTATTAATTGAATCATCATATAAGATTGAAAGAAATATGAGTATGATATTGGATTTGACATCATTTCATATCTAGAGTCATATTCGGGGTGCAGGGAGATCGCAGGATCAAATTGCACGGTAACTTTCTATTGAAGGATATTTTTGATATTTCTATCAAAAATTTTATATCTTTCAAGTAGACATGATATGTTGCTAGACGTCAATCTTGTCTTATGGGTTTGATCAAATTAAAGAGTTTAATTCAATCACCAATTAGAAAGAGTTCTAATTACTAAAATCGGGTTAGCTCAACTGGATCTGGATCGGTTAGACTAAATTTTAATCAAATCAAATCAACTTGAACTCAGACCTATTGCTGACTAGATGTGGAACCTAATGGATCACACACAAAGGGTATTGATCAAGGGTCTAATTGGATTAGATCATGTTTGCAAAATTGACATGCTAGCACATGTTGCAAAAAACTAGCTCCTTGTTTCAAATTGGGTTTAAAATTGATTTCAGATTGGGCTAATTAAAGCTAAATTAATTCAAATAATTTTGGGTTTGAGTTGGTTCAGCCCTTGGCTACATGTACCAAAAAGTTGGTGCCAGGAAACCAAATCTCCACAAGTCAAGAATTTTTCTTGTACGTGGGTGCTGTTTTTGTGTGCAGAAACAGCTTTCGCATCCCATGAGATGGGACGCCTCATCCTCAAGCTTATCCTATGTTCCATGATGAAATAAATTTTTTAATAATTGTAACTTTATTTTGAGATGAAAAATTTTTTTGAAGTTAAAATTTCTTCTGGTTTAATCATGGAAATTCATTGAAGTTGGAAATCCTGTCAGTCTGATCCATGCGCCTAACCAAGAGTCCAACTTGTGAAAAACTCGAACCCATTTGTCACGCCACTTCTTAATCTGAATTTCTTTCCACGACATTCTCATGTTAGTGCCTTAATTTTTGGCCATTGGATAGACAAAATTACATTGATGGGTGGTGGAAAAAAATTATGCCATGGGAAGCTGCGTGATGCATCAGAGAATCATCGAGAAAAATATTTCGAAGAGTCCTTCTGCACGAAGCATCTCTTGGATTTTTTTCTGATGATTGCCATGTGTCAAAAACTTCTAGATAGGCATAAGAATTCATCAGGTGGTATGAGATTTTCTGATGGATGCAAGATGGCACGTGGAAGGGGCGTGAAAAATTTTTGAAGGCAATCCATCGCTAAGTATTTAAAGGGGGTGCGTCGGGGGATTGGATTCATTCAGATTTTTAATTTTTCCTTTCTTTCTGACATTCTCTTTTTATTGTCCAATTAGTCTCTTCCTTCTCTTGTTAGGACAAGTCCAAAAATAGAAAGAACAAGTCCGATTTTAGGACAAGAGTCTAGGAAGAGAATTAAGGAAGATAAGGAGAGAAGAAAGGTAGGGATAAGAAGGCTAGGAGAAGAAGAAGAGGATCTTGAGGTCTTGGTATTTAAGAAAATTCTCAGAGTGAGAATTTTGGAGGAAAAATCATCTTAAAGAGTTGGTATCCTGATCATAGCCCTGGGTGGATCACCGTTGGAGGGTAAACACTTGGGCGCCTGGTGGAGGTTCTGCCGAAATTTGGATTAAATGCTGCAGGTATTTTTCTATAACTTAAATTTAATCTTGAATTTATGTTATATATGATTGTTAATCATCAAAGAGATGCTAGTTTAAGGGTTTAATATTTAGAATTTTTTTACTAAAATTTTGAAATCCATTATGTTTCCACTGTGCATGCCCACCCTGAAACCCCACAATGGTATCAGAGCCGGCCTTGTTTGGTTCAATTATATATACATAATGTTGGGTATAAAATACCCCCCCAACTGAAGTTCGTGATGGGAGTGACCCTCCGGGGACCCAACTGACTCTCGACCACCAGCAACATCTCTTCAAACCTCCTGGGCGATCGAGCCTCCGCCACACTCCCAAGTTTTGCCGACGGACAGGACCCCGCCAGCGTCAACCGGATTCTTTGCGACGTCCGGACTCCTACGGGAGCCGGACCTCACCCACGACTTCACCCGCAGGCTCCTCCTGGGCTCCTACGGGAGCTGGACTCCGCCCACGACTCCAGCTGCAGGTAAACTTCGTCCGGACTCCTACGGGAGCCGGACTTCGTCCCTGACTCTAATTGCAGGTAAACTTCGTTCGGACTCCTACGGGAGCTAGACCTCGCCCGCGACTTCACCTGCAGGCTCCTCCCGGGCTCCTACGGGAGTCGGACTCTGCCCATGACTCCAGCTGCAGGTAAACTTCGTCCAGACTTTTACGGGAGCCAGACTTCATCCCTGACTCTAATTGTAGGTAAACTTCGTCCGGACTCCTATGGGAGCCGGACCTCGCCCATGACCTCACCCGCAGGCTCCTCCCGGGCTCCTACGGGAGCCGGACTCTGCCCACAACTCCAGCTGCAGGTAAACTTCGTCCAGACTCCTACGGGAGCCGGACTTCGTCCCTGACTCTAATTGCAGGTAAACTTCGTCTAGCCTCCTACGGGAGTCGGACTTCGTCCCTAACTCTAATTGCAGGTAAACTTCATCTGAACTCCTACGGGAGTTGGACCTCACCCACGACTTCACCCGCAAGCTCCTCCCAGGCTCCTATGGGAGCCGGACTCCGCCCATGACTCCAGCTACAGGTAAACTTCGTCCGAACTCCTACGGGAGCCGGACTTCATCCCTGACTCTAATTGCAGGTAAACTTCGTCCGGACTCCTACGGGAGCCGAACCTCGCCCGCGACTTCACCAGCATGCTCCTCCCGAGCTCCTACGGGAGCCGGACTCCGCCCATGACTCCAGCTGCAGGTAAGCTTCGTCCGGACTTCTACGGGAGCCGGACTCCGTCCCTGACTCCAATTGCGGGTAGACTTCGTCCGGACTCCCACGGGAGCCGAACTTCACTACCAATTCCAATTGCAGGTAGACTTCGCCCGAACTCCTACGGGAGCCAGACCTCATCTCCAGCCCCAGCTGCGGGAAGACTCCGTCCGGGCTCTTAAGGGGGCCAGACTTCATCCCCGACTTCAACTGAAAGAAGACTCCGTCCGGGCTCCTGCGAAAGTCAGACTCCAGGCTCCTCTCAGATGGATAGTTAGCCACCTCTCTCCAGCTACAGACTTCAACCGAACTTCAGTCGACGAGTCTAGACTCCTTGGCAGGCCGTAGTAACGGCCGCGATTCTGCTCCACTCCCTACGGCGGATCCTACACTGGCCGTACCCCCCAAGCGACAAAAGATTGAGGAGCCCATAACCTTTACTGAAGAAGACGCTCAGGGAGTTCAATTCCCTCACAACGATGCGGTTGTAGTTTCCTTGAATATAGCAAATTACGACATCCACCGCATCCTTGTCGACAATGGAAGTTTGGCCGACATTTTGTTCTACGATGCTCTTTCAAGAATGTCCATCTTTGACGGCCATTTGAGGCCGATTAGCTCGCCTCTGGTAGGGTTTACTGGTGACGCTGTTCCGACGGAGGGAATAATAACTTTGGTTGTGGCCGTAGGTCGATATCCAAGGCAATCCAGGGCTCTGGTGAATTTCCTGGTGGTGAAGGCGCCGTCAGCCTACAACGCAATCCTCGGCCGACCCGACCTCAATGCTCTCCGAGCCATCGTATCAACCTACCATTTGAAGTTGAAATTCTCCATCAATCAGGGGATCGGAGAAGTCCGAGGGGACCAAGCCCTGGCTAGACACTGCTACAACATAGCTTTGTGAAGAAGCGACCAATCTGACCCCTGTCTGGTCGATGGACTAGATGCTCGCGATGACCTCACCGAAGAGAGAGGCATTTCAATTGAAGATCTGGTACCGATCCCTTTGAACGACGAAAATGCGGAGCATGTAGCGATGATTGGCTCCAACCTGGGGGAGGAGGTACGGACGCATCTCATCGATTTGCTACGAAAGAATGCAGATATTTTCGCTTGGGTTCCAGCAGACATGCCGGGGATTGACACGAAAGTCATGGAGCACTGCCTGGCCGTCGATCCAAAGCATCGATTGACGAAAGAAAAAATCCGAGGTCACACACCAGAGAGGCAGAAGGCGATAGCCGAGGAAGTGGACAAGCTCCTTAATGCCGGATTCATTAGAAAAGTCAATTATCCTGATTGGATTTCCAACGTCGTCTTAGTCAAAAAAGCAAACGGCAAGTGGAGGATGTGTATAGACTTCAAAAAGTTAAATAAGGCCTACCCAAAGGACAGCTACCCCCTTCCCAGAATCGATCAACTGGTGGATGCAACCTCGGGCCATAAGCTCCTCACCTTCATGGATGCATTCTCTGGCTATAATCAAATCAGGATGGCATCAGAAGATGAAGAAAAGACCGCTTTCATTACTAACCGTGGCCTTTACTGTTACAGGGTCATGCCTTTCGGCCTAAAAAATGCAGGCACAACCTACCAGCGGTTGGTGAACAAAATCTTCAAGAAGCAAATCGGCCGCAATATGGAGGTCTACGTGGATGACATGCTCGTAAAAAGCAAATCCTCCATGGACCATGTCGCCGACCTCAAGGAGACCTTTGGCGCTCTCCAAAAATATAAAATGAAGTTGAACCCGACCAAATGCACTTTCGGAGTAACCTCGGAAAAGTTTCTGGGCTTCATGGTATTGGGGCGCGGGATTGAGGCCAATCCAGAAAAAATTTGCACCATCCAGGAGATGGCCGCCCCAAAGTCGATAAAAGAGGTTCAGCACCTTACAGGGAGGGTGGCGGCCCTGAATCACTTCGTCGCAAGGTCGGCCGAACGGTGCTTAACCTTCTTTTAAACCCTCAAGCAGCCAAAGAACTTCTGTTGGACCTCTGAGTGCCAACAGGCGTTCGAAGAACTAAGGAGCTACCTCGGCTCACCCCCGCTGTTGGCGAAGCCGGAGCCTAGGGAGGAACTGTTTTTATACCTAGCGGTCTCTCCCATGGCTCTCGCGGCAGTCCTCGTCAAAGAAGAAGCGAAAGTCCAACGGTCGATCTACTACGTCAGTCGCGCATTGAGAGATGCCAAGACCAGGTATACTAAATTAGAAAAACTGATTTACGCTTTATTGATTGCAGCCCGGAGGCTCCGACCCTACTTTCAAGGGCACAACGTAACACTGCTCACCAACCAGCCGATCAAGGCAGTTTTGCACCGGGCGGACACCTCCGGGAGGATGGCAAAATGGGCGATCGAGCTCACAGAATTCGACATCAACTATCGACCCAGGCCAGCAGTGAAGGCTCAAATATTGGCAGATTTCGTAGTGGAGTGTACTATCCTAGAAGAGGCCAAACCTGAACTAAGCGAAGTGGACAGCCTGAAACCCCGACCGGAATCCCCCAAAGAAGAAGCGGATCCTCCTGATCGCTCTTGGGCCCTCTATGTGGATGGGTCTTCCAACATGTCAGGCACAGGTGCGGGCCTAATCTTGATCAGTCCGGAGGGAATCATCGCGGAGTACGCTTTACGTTTTGAGTTCCCCGCAACGAATAATGGAGCGGAGTATGAAGCTCTGATTGCGGGACTGAGGATCGCCAAAGAGCTGGGGGTTGATCGACTCCGGGTCCACAGCGACCTCAACTAGTGGTGAGACAAGTCAACAAAAATTACGAAGCACGGGAGGACAGCATGGCTAAATACCTTGAAAGGGTAAAGGAGCTCGTTCCCGCCTTTCGTAGCTTCAACATCAGACAGATTTCGAGGCTGAAAAATACCAGGGCTGACCTTCTCTCCAAGCTGGCAATGCTGGCTCCGGCCGAATTACCCAAAGGTGTTCTCTTTGAAGTACTCAAGTGCCCGAGTATGGAAGAATCACGGCCCGTTATGAAAATTGACCGCGAGCCCAGCTGGATCGACCCACTGATAACATATCTCAGAGATGGGGTTCTCCCCCAGGATGCGAAAGAAGCTTGGAAGCTCCAAAATCAAGCCTCCCGATACATCCTTTATAAAGACAAATTATACAAGAGATCATACTCTTTGCCCCTCTTAAAATATCTCCGACCTTCGGAAGCTGACTATGCCTTGTGGGAGGTGCATGAAGGAATCTGTGGAAACCATTTGGGGGCTAGATCTTTATCCCACAAGTTGCTCCGCCAAGGATATTACTAGCCGACAATGCATCATGATTCGATTGAATATGTCAGAAAGTGTGATCGATGTCAGAGATATGCCAATGTCCAGAGACAGCTCACCACCGAGCTTACATCCTTGAGTGCCCCATGGCCTTTTGCACAGTGGGGGATGGACATTCTTGGCCCCTTTCCCATGGCATCGGGGCAGAGGAAGTTCCTCCTTGTAGCGATCGACTACTTCACCAAATGGGTTGAAGCCGAACCACTAGCAAAAATCACAGAAGTAAAAGTGCAAGATTTCGTCTGGAAGTCGATCGTATGCAGGTTCGGTCTGCCTAGGACCCTAATCACTGATAATGGGCGGCAATTTGCGGGAGCAAGATTCGTCGAATTCTGTGAAGATCTAAACATCTCCCACAACTTCACATCAGTAGCCCATCCTCAGGCGAACGGCGAAGCTGAGGTTACTAATAGAACCCTTCTGCAGGAGATTAAGACAAGGCTCGAGAAGGCAAAGGGAACTTGGGCGGACGAACTTTATCATGTACTGTGGGCATATCGAACTACTCAAAGACTGCCCACAGGGGAGACCCCCTTTGCTTTAGCCTTCGGTATGGAGGCCGTCATCCCAATTGAGCTTAAACTCCCGCCGGCACGAGTTGTGGCATTCGACGAACATCAAAATTCGCAAGGTCTTAAAGCCAACCTCGACCTGCTGGAAGAAAGGCAGGAGATAGCTCAGGTTCGAATGGCAGCCTACAGACAGAAAGTCGCTCGCTATTACAACTCCCAGGTCAGGAACAAAGTCTTTAGGGCAGGAGATCTAGTGCTTCGACGAGCCGCTGTCTCGCAACCTCAGGATCAAGGGAAACTCGCTCCAAACTGGGAAGGCCCGTATGAGGTCAAGAAAGTAGTCCGGCCCGAAACTTATTATCTTAAGGAGCTCGGAGGAGCCGACCTCCCGCGACTATGGAGCTCGAATAACTTATGGATGTACTACCAATAACTTCATTTTAATTAAAAGTTGTATATCTACATGTCTTTGGCACTATCCTACATCTACAGGACAATCCAAACGAATTGTATCAGAAGTAAGAGGGGAACCTCATCTCGACAAAATTGAAGGCCCGGTTCCCTTTAGACCGGATGGGAGGAGAGGCCTTGCAACGCCCATATGCGCCCCCATAGCCCTGTTAGGGACAGGAGGAGAACCTCGCCCTAACTTGAGCAAAGTCGAAGGCCCGGTTTCCTTTAGACCGGATGGGGGGAGAGGCCCTGCAACGCCCATATGCGCCCCCACAGCCCTGTTAGGGACAGGAGGAGAACCTCGCCCTAACTTGATCAAAGTCGAAGGCCCGGTTCCCTTTAGACCGGATGGGGGGAGAGGCCCTGCAACGCCCATAGGCGCCCCCACAGCCCTGTTAGGGACAGGAGGAGAACCTCGCCCTAACTTGAGCAAAGTCGAAGGCCCAATTTTCTTTAGACCGGATGGGGGGAGAGGTCCTGCAACGCCCATATGCGCCCCCACAGCCCTGTTAGGGACAGGAGGAGAGCCTCACCCTAACTTGAGCAAAGTCGAAGGTCCGGTTCCCTTTAGACTGGATAAGGGGAGGGGCCCAACGATGCCCATGTGTGCCCCTACAGCCGTGTTAGGGACAAGAGGCGAACCTCACCCTAACCAGAACTGAACCTCGTTGTGACAAAAGTAGGGAAAGAACCTCGCCCCGACATCAATTAAGGTCTGGTCATTCAAGACCAGATGAGAAAAAGGGGGACCTTCCCCAGCGGCCCCTTCGTGATAAAACTCCGTCCGGACTCCTATGGGAGCCGGACTTCGCTCTCGACTCTGATCATAAGAAGACTCCATCCGGACTCCTACGGGAGCCAGACTCCGCCCACAACTCCGACCGCAAGCAGACTCCCCCCGGACTCCTACGGGAGCCAGGCTCCATCACCAACTTCAACTGCTGGTAAGCTTCGTCCGGACTCCTACGGGAGCCGGACTTCATCCCTGACCTTGATTGCAGGCGAATTTTGACCGGACTCCTATGGAGGCCAGATCTCGTCCCCGACTCCAGCCACAGGCAGGCTTCGCCCGGACTCCTACGGGAGCCGGGCTCCATCCTCGACCCCGACTGCGGAAAGGCTTCGCCCGGGTTCCTACGGGAGTCGGGCTCCGCCCGCGACTTCACCTACGGGTAAACTTTGTCCGAACTCCTACGGGAGCCGGACTTCGCCCCGACTTCGCTCATGGGAGCCGAACTCCCGTAGCCCCACCAAGAGTGGAGGGAAAAATTCAAAAAAAAAAAAAAGAAGCAAAGAAGAGAAGAGGAAAGAGAGGAAAAAGAAGGGTAAAGAGAAGGGAATACAACCGCAACAATGGTAAAGAAAGGAAGTTCGGCAGACAATAATTCGACGCAATGTGCAAACGAGGTAACAAAATCTCCATCTCATTCCTTAATGTACATTACAAGACCCGGAGGGCCAAAAAATAAAAAAATAAAACATTATTACAAGACTTGAAAGGGACACATCGGAGGCTACTTTGAGATGTAGACTTCTCTTCCCAGTTCTATCCTTCCCAGCAGTATTTTCCAGCACATGTGACAAGCCTCTCGGCTCTCGCCCCCCGCCTTGTTTCGCTCCACCTCCGAAATCCCAACCTTAGGGGGAAAAGGATGGGATAGATTCCAGGGGGCAGCAAGGGCAACGGCAGCGGCGACGACGACCTGTTTCAAGAAGAACCGGGGTTACCCCGGAGGCAGCAATGGCGTCGGAGATATGCGCCATCACCAGATCTCCATGACAACCACCGTCCTAGGCATTCCGGCAAGGTCGGCATGTGCAATTTCCACCATCCCCGCAACAAGTTCTGCTGCCCCACCGTCGGCACCGACCGCTTCTGGTCCCTCGGCCCAGACGGCATCAAGGATCCCGCCACGGCTTGTGACGAAAACTCTGCCCCCTTGACTGGTGTCGCCCCGTTCGGCTACTCCGAGGTTCTCGAGCAGAACGTCCTCACCGGTTGTCCCCGTTATTAAACCCCTGTTGTTGAAGAAATTCTCCCTTGAACCCCCTTTAAGGAGGTGGGAACCCACAATGACAGTTCGACGATCGGAGAATTCGCAGACTGCCGTTCTACTCTTTGTACCCTTCTTAGCCCACGGCATCATCTAGAGATTGGCCTCCGGAGCGGAGGCCCATGCAGGGGAACCCCATGGAGAGATTCAGGGGACTGGAAGCAGCGGAGAGCCGGTGGAGATGGCAAGGACCAGCACAAGGGACGCTCGGAGCCGGAAGGGGCACCGAGGGAGTGGCTAAGCTCTTAGGCGAAGGAAAGTTGTCATCCCTCAGGCGGAGTGAAGCCTCTGGAGGAGGGGTGGGGGCTTAAATAGGCGACGGAGCCTGGCGCAATTATGGTGGCAGGTGTCCCTAGGCCAACCAATGCTCACCGCGTGTCCCACTCACCGCGACCTAGGGTTGATCATTCGCAGACTTTCATGGTGTGACGCTTGGGATCACGCCCTAGTGGGGGTTCCGAAAAGACTCTTCGGGTCACCTTAATCGAAAAAAGGCTTCAGCATGCGCGCATTAAATGCCAAAATATCTGAGAACGATCGTGCATGGACATCGAGGGAAGAACTTCGACCGTGACAATCTTTCTGTACTTCCTTCATTTGAAATTCAAACTCGGAGTAGGGGGACTGGTGTTGGGTATAAAATATCCCCCCAGCCGAAGTTCATGATGGGAGTGACCCTTCGGGGACCCAACTGACTCTCGACCTCCAGCAACATCTCTTCAAACCTCCTGGGCGGCCGAGCCTCCGCCACACTCCCAAGTTTTGCTGATGGACAGGACCCCGCCAGCGTCGACCGGATTCTTCACGACGTCTGGACTCCTACGGGAGCCGGACCTTATCCACGACTTCACCCGCAGGCTTCTCCCGGGCTCCTACGGGAGCCAGACTCCGCCCACGACTCCAACTGCAGGTAAACTTCGTCCGGACTCCTACGGGAGCTAGACTTCATCCCTGACTCTAATTGCAGGTAAACATCGTTCGGACTCCTACGGGAGCCAGACCTCGCCCGCGACTTCACCCGCAGGCTCCTTTTGGGCTCCTACAGGAGCCAGACTCCGCCCATGACTCCAGCTGCAAGTAAACTTCGTCCGGACTCCTACGGGAGCCAGACTTCGTCCCTGACTCTAATTGCAGGTAAACTTCGTCCAGACTCCTACGGGAGCCGAACTTCGTCCCTGACTCTAATTGCAGGTAAACTTCATCCGGACTCCTACGAGAGCCGGACCTCGCCCGCGACTTCACTCGCAGGCTCTTTCTGAGCTCTTACGGGAGCCGAACTCCGCCCATGACTCCAGCTGCAGTTAAACTTCTTCCGGACTCCTACGGGAGCCGGACTTCGTCCCTGACTCTAATTGTAGGTAAACTTCGTCCGGACTCCTACGGGAGTCGGATCTCGCCTGCGACTTCACCAGCAGGCTCCTCCCGAGCTTTTATGGGAGCCAGACTCCACCCATAACTCCAGCTGCAGGTAAACTCCATCCGGACTCCTACGAAAGTCGGACTCCATCCATGACTCCAATTGCGGGTAGACTTCGTCTGGACTCCCACGGGAGCCAGACTTCACTACCAATTCCAATTGCAGGTAGACTTCGCCCAAACTCCTATGGGAGCCAGACCTCGTCTCCAGCCCCAGCTGCGGGAAGACTCCGTCCGGGCTCCTGTGGGGGCCAGACTTCATCCCCGACTTCAACTGAAAGAAGACTCCGTCCGGGCTCCTACGAAAGCCGGACTCTAGGCTCCTCTCAGACAGATAGTTAGCCACCTCTCTCCAGCTACAGACTTCAACCGAACTTCAGCCAACGAGTCTAGACTCCTTGGCAGGCCATAGTAACGGCCGTGATTCTGCTCCACTCCCTATGGCGGATCCTACACGGCTCCATTACTCCCTACGGTGGATCCTACGTGGCTCCATTACTCCCTGGCAAGCCGCAGTAACGGCCACAGCACTGCTCCACTTCCTGCGATGGATACCGCATGATTCTTCCACCCCCTGGCAAGTCGTGACAACGGACGCCGCTCCACTCCCTACGGCAGACTCCACGTGGCATGCTCCGGTGATAGCCACGGGTCTACTCCACTACTCTTCGCAACAAACTCCGCCTGACCCTGGGCAGCCCACGACCAGATGGTTACAGATGTCGCTATCAGCTTGCAGCCCCCTATGCCTATAAAAGGGGACCCCAGATACGTTATTCTATAAGCTCTCATTTTTATCTTGAAACTCTACTAAAATTTTCGTTCGAGCACTCCATTCTTGTTGAGGCAGGGAACTGACTTGAGCATCAGAGGGCCTTACCGGAGCAACCCCACCTCCGGTTTAGACTTCTTTTGCAGGTCCCGGCAGCGACCGCGACTCCAGCTTCTCCGACGCAAGCTGATTTTTGCACCAACACATAATATTTTTGTAATCCATAGTATGATTTATACTCTAAAATGATTTATGCTTTCATATGATGATATGAAATAATGCATATATCATTCACCACTTCATCATCTTGGCATAAGGTTGTCCTAGCATAACGGGGTTATGTTGCAAGGTTATCCTAGGATGATGAATGTCCATATGTTACACTTGTACAAGTAGAAAGTTTTAATGTTGATACATAAATAGGTATTATGTAGTTAGAATATGCATGAGACCAAATAAAATCCTTCATTAGAAAATTATATTAAGTAGTAGTGATATGGAACTATGGGTTAACTAATTCTTGATCAATTGGTGTCTAGAAAAGTGCTATAGGTGGTTCTTTAATTGATTTCGTTGTCTAACCTGGCCAATTTATTGGGGTCTAAGAAAAGCAACGGGGGGACCCCCACCTTACTTACCTATCCAATTTGATTAAGCGATCTTGATATTGAAAAACCCTAATGTTGAAAATATTATTAAGGGCCTTCCTTCATGCTAGGTTAATGTTACATCATGAATTATGGCTAGTTTGTTGTATTAACATGAGGCTTGTCATAAAGATTGATATAACATAATCCTGGTGCATAGAAGATGTTTACGGTAATTTTGAATCTGCTGCTTTGTTGTGTTAACACAAGGGCAGTTATATTAGAATTTGACTGTATTGAAATGAAGGGTCTAACTTAACTAAAATATTATAGCTTGTTGTGTTAATACAAGGCTAATAATATTTTAGAGGCTAAGATATAATATTAAAAATTGCATGAGATGCAATTGAAAAGAGTTTCCTACCTATGAACTCATAAGGGTTTGTTGTGTTAACACAAGATCATTATGAGAAATTAGGGTCTCAATCCCACTAACATAAATATTAAATATGTCTCGTTCATCATAGTAGAGGGTTATGATGTTCGATAAAATAGTGGGAGGCACAATTAAATCTAAAGACCTTATTTAATTATATGAGTCAATATGAGTTATTTACTTATGTAATATTCTTTAATTATTGTAGATTAAATTCTACAAATGGCATCTTCACTATCATTACGAGAAATTTTAGATTCTAACAAGTTGATCGGTCCCAATTATGTGGACTGATTGAGAAATTTAAAGATCGTACTCACTCAGGAGAAGCTCTCCTATATTCTTGACATCCCTGAACCACAAGAGATTGGGGATGATGCTACAGAAGAGGAGGTATCTATATACAAGATGTGGAAGAATGACAGTTTGACTGTCAAGTGCATTATACTGGCCTCTATGAGCAATGAGTTGCAGAGGCAACATGAGAGCATGGATACTCAATCCATACTCCTCAATCTTAAAGAGTTGTATGGAGAACAGAGTAGAACTGCTAGATATGAGATATCTAAGCAGTTATTCCATGCTAGAATGACTGAGGGATCATCTGTACAAGACCATGTCCTGAAGGTCATTGATCTAATCACTAGATTGGGTCAACTTGATTTTGTGATGGATGAAGAATTAAGTCAAAATTTGATCCTGCAATCTCTCCCTGAGTCATTCGCTCAGTTTGTTGTGAACTATCATATGAACAAACTGAATACCTTCTTACCTGAGCTGTTAAATATGCTTAAGACAGATGAGAGCTATATTAAGAAAGAAAATTCTCCACTTCTTCTTGTGGGTAAAACCTTAAAGAAGAAGTCAGGTTTTAAGGGTTCAAAGAAAGCACTAAATCCTAAGGGTGGCAAGATGAAGAAGAAGGGGAAGAAAGTCTCCGGACAGGGTACCTGCTTTCACTGCAGCAAGACAGGACACTGAAAAAGAAATTGCAAATTATATTTTACAACTATAAAGGCAGGTGCAAGCGATGCACCAAAAGGTATGTATGAGATACATATAATTTTGTCATTAAGTTCTTCCAATTCAGACTCTTGGGTATTGGATACTACCTATGGTTCTCATATCTGCAAGTCGTTGCAGGGGCTGCAGAATATTAGAGTGCTGAAGAAGGGTGACTTCGAGCTCTATGGTGCTGGAGGAGAGTCAATTCAAGCAGAGGCTGTAGGGACATATATATTAAAGTTACCTTCTGAAAAGATCTTAGAGCTAGAAAACTGTTATTATATGCCTAAGATCATTAATAATATTATTTCTGTATCGTTACTATTGCAACGAGGTTATGAAAAAAATGGAAAGAGCAATAGTTGCTCAATTTTTTTTTAATAAAATTATTTATCATGGTGTTATTAATAATGATCTTCTAATTCTATCTAATGATAATATTTTTCAAATTAATGAAAGTAAAAAGCAAAAGAGAGAAGAGTTGAATAATACTTTACTTTGGCATTGTCGACTTGGTCATATAAGTGAGACAAGGATTAATAAGTTATACAAAAAAGAGTTCTTTGATCCTTATGATTATGAATCATTAGGTACTTGTGAATCTTATCTTATGCAAAAAATGACTAAGACTCTATTTAGTGGACATGGAGAAAGGACAAGTCAGTTATTAGGACTTGTATATACTGATGTATGTGGTCCTATGACAACAGAAGCCAGAGGAGGATACTCTTATTTTATAATGTTCACTGATGATTTATCTAGGTTTGGATATATGTATCTTATGAAATACAAATCCGAAGCCTTTGATAAATTTAAAGAGTATCAAAGTATGATCGAGAAACAAACTAAAAAAAGTATTAAAATCCTTCGATCTGATCGAGGAGGAGAATACTTATCCAATAAATTTTTAGATCATCTTAAAGAAAATGGAATTCTCTCAGAATGGATCCCTCCCTATACACCATAGCTAAATAGTATAGCAGAAAGGAGGAATCATACTTTATTAGATATGGTGCGGTCCATGATGTGCCTTACAGATTTGCCAATTTCTTTCTGGGGATATGTCCTAGAAACTGTTGTTTATATCCTGAATAGAGTACCTTCAAAATCTATGCCAAGCACTCCATATGAGATATGGAGAGGAAAGAAGCCTAATCTTAAGTATCTTAAGATATGGGGCTGTCCAGCTTATGTTAAAAAAAAATTTGGATATAAGCTGAGTGCTAGGGCAGATAAATATTTGTTTGTAGGTTATCTTAAAGAGAGTATAGGATACCTTTTTTACCATCCTACTGAACATAAGGTGTTTGTCAATAAATATGCCACTTATGGAAAAAGAGTTTATCCTAAAAAGAGGCAGTGGAAAGAAAAATGAACTTGGAGAAATTCAAGACCTACAAATGCAAGCACAAGATGATCCTCAACCAAAAATATCTATTAATGAAGTACAACATAAAGTATACCTCCTCTCCAAAGGTCGGATAGGGTGCGGAATGCACCTATGAGGTATGGGTTCGTTATTGAGAATAATGAAGCTCATATCATTAAAAATGATGAACCTTTGACCTATACGGAAGCCATCATGAGAAGAGACTCAGACAAATGGCTAGAGACTATGAAATCTGAAATGGGCTCCATGTATTCCAACCAAGTATGGACTTTGGTTGATGCACCAGAGGGTGTGACCCCTATTGGATGCAAATGGATCTATAAGAAAAAGATTGGAGCGGATGGTCAAGTTGAAACCTATAAAGCTAGATTAGTAGCTAAAGGTTTCAGGCAAAAATAGGGTATTGATTATGATGAAATATTTTTACTTGTTGTCGTGCTCAAATCTATATGGATTATACTTGCAATAGCAGCATACCATGATTATGAGATTTGGTAAATGAATGTGAAGACCGCCTTCCTTAATGGTTATCTTGAGGAAGAGGTTTACATGTCTCAGCCAGAAGGGTTTGTCTCAAAAGGGAGAAAAAATTAGGTATGCAAGCTTAAGAAATCTATTTATGGATTAAAACAGGCCTCGAGGAGTTGGAACATCCGATTTGATGTTACAGTCAAAGAGTTTGGCTTTATCAAAAATGTGGATGAACCTTGTGTATACAAGAAGACTAGTGGGAGTGCCATTATCTTCTTAGTTTTATATGTGGATGACATACTTCTTTTTGGGAATGATATCCCAATGTTACAATCGGTCAAGATATGGCTATCAAGTAAGTTTTTCATGAAGGATTTGGGTGAAGCATTTTATATACTAGGTATAAAGATCTATAGGGATAGATCTAAGAGGATGTTAGGCTTGTCCCAATCCAAGTACATAGACTTGTGCTAAAGAGGTTTAGCATGGATGGAAGTAAAAGAGGTTATTTACCCATGAGTCAAGGTAAACATCTCTCTAAAAGGATGTCTCCTAAAACATATGAAGAGAGAAATAGAATGAGTTCTATTCCCTATGCTTCGGTAGTAGGGTCGATCATGTATGCTATGCTATGTACTAGGCCTGATGTTGCCTATACCTTAGGCATAGTTAGTAGATTTCAGGTTGATCCAGAAGAAGATCATTGGAAAGCGGTGAAAAATATTCTTAAGTACCTAAGAAGGACTTAAGATATTTTTCTGGTATATGGAGGATCTGATTTAAAATGAGAAAGTTATTCTGACTCTAGTTTCCAATCAGACCCTGATGATAGCAAGTCCACTTCAGGGTATGTCTTTACTCTTAATGGTGGAGCTGTTAGTTGAAAAAGTTTCAAGCAACAGACTGTAGCTGACTCAACCACTGAGGCAGAATATATAGCTGCTAGTGAAGCCGTCAAGGAAGCTGTCTGGATGAAGAAGTTCATCATTAGTTAGATGTCGTTCCTGAGATTAAAAATTCGGTACCATTTTACTGTGATAATACTGGAGCAGTTGCTCAAGTAAAGGAACCATAAAAAATCCAAGCACATTCTAAGACGCTTCTATCTCATTCGTGAAATAATCGAAAGACAAGATGTTATCATTGAATGAGTAGAAACAAAGAATAACATAGCAGACCCATTCACTAAGGCTCTACCACAGTAGCAGTTCAATCGCCATCTCGATTGTATGGAGATAAAATATAAGGACGATTGGCTTTAGTGCAAGTAGGAGATTGAAAGGAATATGCCCTACAAACCAATCAAAATTTGTATTTTGGTGAGTTTTTTTTGTAATCTTCCAGACTTATGTATTGACTCTTTAAATAATAAAAAGTATTTTTCATCATATGCTGCATCTTATTTTAGTAATGATTATGATGAATTTCATAAATCAAAAAAATATGTTTAGGGTTATGATGAGATCATACCTATGAGATCTAAAATCTTAAAAATCTTGATTTAAAATATTCCTAGTCATAGGAGCAATGAGTAGGAGATTAATGTTTCGGATAGATTAGCACTTTCTATGTATGCTCAATGGAGAGGGTGGCAGATCTCATATGCCACTTGTGTAAGACACTAATACAAAGAAGTGGGTGCTCATTAGAGAATGAGTTCACTGAATTGATCCGACTTAAGAAACATCTTATGGAATTTACTTACCTATCAAGAGATGTTTTCTTATAGTGGGAGTTGTGCATGTAATCCTTTAACCTGAGACTACCATAGAACCTTGTATACATGAATCCATATTTTTTGGTTCATAGTCATTCATGACTTAGTCATGTTAGATGTGTGCCCAAGATGCCAGATTGGCTGACACATTCTTGTACAAATCTAAGGATAAATTTGTAATTTTGACTATAAATCAATAAATGGGTTATTCTTCTATCACATTGTATACATTATGTCTGGGATACATCCTTTGAGTTAGTAGGAATGTTAATTAATATTTTCAAGAGTTGAAAATTTAAGGCATGAATTTACATAACTAACTCATAAACAGCTCCTGACCATAGGATCATCACGAGGATGGTGATCGATCTGAAAGGTTGGTGTACGATCACTTTCTTAGGATAGATGTGTCTTGAGTCTACGATGTGGAGACATCGAAGCGAGAGTACAGGTATTCATTGAGAATGAGAGTACTAAGCGTGACCACCTCGAGCAGTCATAAGGAAGTCTACCTTTTCGTCGATGACTAGCTCGATGTTGCAGTTGTGTGTCTAGTTCTTTGACCTGAGGTGCATCGACAGTTCACCTTGAGTGTGTTATAGTTTGACTACTCCATAACTCGATCTCCTAGCCATTCGAAACCCTGAAGTGTATGTTGGCTGTAGCATATTCATTGTAGGAACTAGGTCGCACCAAGATGGGATCTATCCTCGGTAGATGAGAGGAGTAGTCCTATGATGATCGAAAGATCGAGTCCTTAAGCCCATGGCCATGGCAGAGTAAAATAATAGAAAAAGAGTTTTCCATTGGGGTTTCACATCGGACTCGGATCGATCGATTGATTCATATGACTGATGTTGGGTTTGACGAGTTCACCTTAACCCTAATTTAGTCGGGACTCATGATAGAGGAACTCAATCACACAGGTAGCTGCACTGAGAGGTTCATCTTCAGTTCTGATGGATTGCCACCACATACTGCTAGGTATCACTGGTGGATTTTGGGAGTAATTAGAATGATATGAAGATCGATCATTCTAATTGTCTGAATCAAAAGAGTTCTAGTCCATTGAAAGGAGTTTCGATGATGTCGATAATGAGATCATGACATGTCTTATTACCATATGAAATTGAACCTAATTGGGTCACACAAATAAGGGTTAGGGTCTGGATGTCATCAATTGGGCTAACCTAATTGATTTGGATAAGATCCAATTAGGTTCAAGGAAATCATGCTAGCACATGATTGAGCCTAACTTTCTCCTCGTGTAATCTTTTCTATCTCTACTGAATCAAATATGATTTGACTCACCCAGAGAATCTTGAGAAGGCTTCTCTCAGTCTAAATAAAGCTTGTCTAGCTCAGAAAAGGCTTGTCTTAATTCATGAGATGAATTTAAGATAAGCACCTGCTAATTTTTGTCACCTGCCAATTTTATTTTAGGACATCTGTCAAATGTTGACATATGGGTCTTAAACTGAAAAGAGCTCATTGGAAGATTTTTGTGGAGTGTCCACATATCTAAACCACATTGAATTAGGTGCCATAATCAAATTATGGCATGAGCCCAATTGGATTAAAGTGGGTGCCCCAAATGGATAAGAATGAAAGAGTCCTAATAAACATGGACTCTTTGGCGCCACCTTTCTTGTGCTTATCCAAAGTTGGTGCCAACATAGGAGAGAGGGTGGGGGTTCTTATCTGATATGATCAGATGATATCACTCCACCAATCAGAATTTTTTCAAAGTTTATTAGAATTTTTTGATGGGTTGAATGATGTGGCACTGCGCAGCGTAGTAGGATCTATATAAATCCTGTCTGCACCTAGGGTTTTAAGTTTTTAAGAAAAACCATCATAGCTGCCACCCCCTCCATTCTTCTCCACATCCTCCCTGCTCTCCTATCTCCCCTCTTCACGTCCAAGGAGTTGGACATTCATCTGGTTCAAAGAAAAGGCATGGTGATGCCTGGAATAGGAAGGTTGCAGGACATCTTCGACAGGCTGCTGCTCCAACTTTAGAAGGAGTTCTGAAGTACTTCCAAATCTGATAGAGATCTGATTTTTGGAGCATAGATTCATGAGGAGAAGACATTTCAGGTCCTACTTGAGTGGATACCGGTAGAGGTCAGGTGCTTGCATGGCTACATCAAAATCTCGGGCTGTGCTGAGATCATCTACAGGGTAATCAAATTACCCTTGAAGTATTACTTGTTTCCTCATCCCTTTTAGATTTATTTTAGACTTAATATCCAATATGAAGATTAGATCTAGAGACTTAGATCTGAAATAAATATAGGATAATTTTTTTAAAATTATTCCACCCTAGATTTGATAAAATCTGAAAGATCCTACAAAGAAAAAAGGCGGTTTTTCCTTCAACTGGTATTAGAGCTAGGTTTTTGGCTCTATTTCAGATCTAATTTAGATCTGATTTTAATTTTAATTTATCTGATATTTAATAATTTCAAATATTACATTATATATGATAAGATTTGAAATCAAAATATTTAAAATTAAATCTAAGAAGATCTAACATGCATGAGATGCATGACTAGACTAGGATTAGTTGAATCCAAGAACAGTCTTAAGTGTTATATTTTAATGAGATTAAAATATGAATTAAATTTAATTTATTCTCTATTTTTTTATATTATAATTATTATAATCAGATCAAAAAATAAAAAATAAAATTTTAATTTTTACATAAAATTGATCTGTTGCATGCCTAGACTAGTTGTAGAATTATTCCAGTAACTTGTCTAGAATAGATTTAATTTTGAATAGTTCAATTAAATCTTATTTTTTAGATATTATGTGTGATGTATCAAATCTAAAAGCATGTTAATTAGATCAATTTTTGATACATGAGATGTATGCAAAGCATGTATTAGTTAGATCTTAAATTGTATATGTGATATGTTAATTTAGATCTAACTAGTTTTGTTGTTAAATTTATATTTCTATTTAAGGTATTCCTCATGGCCGTCCGATCATAAGAATAAAGTAGGGTTTTAAGACCCTCTCTTCCCATTCAATGGGGTGTTCATACGACGTGTAGGGCTACCGCACGTTCATCCTTAATCAAAAATCAAAACTTATTTTTCTGCAAAATTCTAGATCCTGAAATCCTAGGATTTATTTTACATGCTTTGTTTATGAATCCAAACTTAATTAATCAATTAAGCTTATGAAATTAAGTTAGATCTAAAATTGAGAATTTCAGATCTAAGATATTTTCATAAAATTGGGTTCAGACTTGGGTAGCTCAATTAGGTCTAGCAGTTGATTAAACCAAATCAAGAGTTGGTTAGGTGAGATCATGAAAGCTAATAATTGACCAGCCTAATAGGATTAAGTCTAGATCAAGGTCGAATCATATTTAGATGTGACTCGATCAAGTTAAGATCTAATTTGGCTTAGTGGTTAGAGCTTGGATTGTAGGCTAACCCAATTAGTTCTGGTTCGACAATTTGGTGTCTAAGGTAAGTTGGACAGATGTGACTGACTAGTTTTTAATTGGGAGCTACTCGACTCGAATTCATTCTTGTCCAGTTAATGGCATATCCCTCCCATTGATCTCACTTACCTAGCCATATGTGTCGACTCAGGTCTGATTAGAGGTGGCTAACAATTCGAGCTAACCCATGCCACTAGGTTAGTCATAATTGTTATGACTATGTCAAGTCAAGTTTAATGAGACCTAAACAAATCTCTCTAAGAAAATATTAAGTCTAGGTCTTCCACCATTGTGGATGTGCGAGCCCTTCCCGGGATTGATTGTTCTCGGCTGGTTATAGTGGCTCAGTTGCACCGAAAAGATGCAACCATGTCCATTAGGTATTGGATGCTATGAATTAGAGGATGGGTTGGGCTCAATATTTCGGATATGGTGAGGGACCCAATTAGGAATCTAGTTCATGCAAATGGTGGGTTTGACTTAACTAAGGATTGGAGAAATATCTCGGGCACGGTGAGCTTCATGAATTAGAGATCAAGTTTTGGATGCACCATGATTAGAGAATCATTGGATAAGAGTTGTCTACTCATCGGTTGACCCATCACCAATAACTGTCAGGTGAGGTGATGAACTAGTTGGTGAGACCACACCACCCACTAGAAATCACTGATCACAGAGATTTTCACATCTCTACCAAGGGAGTGTAGGGATCTGAGAAAATAGTGGGAGCCTAATTTGTTAAAAATGAAACCCCTAAATAAATTGGTTAAGTCTGATTATAAAATCTAACTAGAAACTTTTGACTCTCTACAGGAAACATGTCTGCCTCAAACTCTCTGACCAAAATACTGGACACCCACAGATTGACTGGATCCAATTTCAAGGACTGGTTGAGGAACTACAGAATTATTTTGGATTTCAAAAAATTGACTCATGTCTTGGACCAGGATCCACCTGCCATGCCAGCACGTCCGACTGCTGAACAGAGAGGTCTCTGGAAAAATGGATGGATGATGATAACAAAGCAAGGTACTACATGTTAGGTGCAATGTCTAATGACTTGCAGTGCCAGCATGAGAACATTTTGATTACCTGCCAAATGTTGGCTCACCTGCAAGAGTTGTTTGGTGAACAGAGTCACACGGCTAAGTATCAAGTCTGTCAAAGATTTTTTAAGGCCAAGATGCATGATAGGCAGTCAGTCCAAGATCATTATTTGACAATGATCAAGGACCTTGAGGAGCTTGAAAAACTTGATATCATCTTAGATAAAGATTTTCATATTGATGTGATCCTTCAGTCTTTGTCCAATGCATATGGTCAGTTCATCATGAACTTCCATATGCATAAGATGCAGTGTATCTTGGCTGAGTTAATGAACATGCTGGTTTCAGCTGAGCTTTCTATGAAGGGTTCAAAAGGCTCAGTTCTTGCTGTGGAGTGGACTTCTTCCAAGAGAAAGTCTTTTGGAAAGAAAAAGAGGTTTGCGAAGAAGCAAAAGGTGGATGGGAAGAAGAAGAAGCGAAACTGTCCTCAGTACCTGGCCACCCTAAGGAACAAGAAGGAAGATCCTTCTGGAGGTATGCTCGTTATAAAATCTAACCTTATGATTTCGTCTACATCCAGTTGGATACTTGACTCTGGTTCTAGTGCTCATTTGTGCACTTCTATGCAAGGTCTTGAGGAGAGCTGGAGGCTGAGGGATGGGGAGATGATCCTACGCATCAGGAATGGAGCAAGAGTTGCTGCCATAACCGTGGGAACCTACCCTCTGCGATTACCGTTAGAATTAGATTTATTTCTTAGAGATTGTTATTATGTGCCTGCAGCAAGCAGAAATTTGATTTTTGTTTCATGTTTAGCACAAGAAGGCTATGTAATTAGCTTTCATAAAGACCATTGTAACATATTTTATGAAAATAATAAAGTTATAAATGGTTTTCTTATTAACGATCTCTATCAGCTACATATTGATGTATCTATATTTAATATCGAGCAAAATGTGAATGCCATAGAAATTAAAAGGCCTAGAGATAGTCTAAATGATAGGTATCTGTGGCACCTAAGACTAGGTCATATAGCGGAAGACAGGGTTAACAAATTGGAGAAATTCGGGCTATTGAGTCCGTTGACTTTTGAGTCATATCCAGTTTGTGAATCATGCCTTCAAGGCAAAATGACCAAACTTCCTTTTGTGGGACATGGGGAAAGGACCACAGACCTACTTGTCCTAGTATATACGGATGTGTGTGGCCCATTTGACGTGCCGGCTAGAGACAACTATGTCTACTTCATTACCTTTACCGATGATATGTCTAGGTACGGGTATGTATTTCTAATGAAACACAAGTCTGAAGCTTTTGAAAAGTTCAAAGAATTTAGACATGAGGTAGAAAATCAAATAGGAAAGCCCATTAAGGTTCTTCGATCAAATCAAAGAGGTGAATACTTTAGTCAGGAGTTCCTAGACTATCTTAAGGATAATGGTATAGTCTCTCAATGGACTCCACCTGAAATGCCTCAACTCAATGGGGTTTCAGAATGGAGAAATCGGATCCTATTAGATATGGTCTGTTCCATGATAAGCTTCACGGACCTCCCTAAATTTCTTTGGGAATATTATCTCATGACAGCAATTTATGTATTGAATACAGTTTCCTCTAAAATCATTCTGACCACACCGTATGAGATATGGCATGGTAAAAAGTCAAGTCTAAATCATCTCAGAATCTGGGGTTGTCCGGCTCATATCAAGAGACAGCAGATGGACAAGTTAGAGTTTAGATCTTTTAGAGCTCGATTCATAGGATATCCTAAAGAGTCATTAGGATACTATTTTTATATTCCGAAAGATCACAATGTGATTGTGAGTCGAAATGCTATTTTTCTTGAAAAATAGTTTATTCAAGATGGTGGCATCGGAAGAATAATTAAGTTCAAGGAGAATGTCTCCCAAGAGCAACGAGCTAAAGAACCTGAGAAACCAAATCAATCAGAACCAATCCTAACACAACCTCTTCCACCTCGTAGATCGACTAGAGTTTTTCGTCCTCCTGAAAGGTACTTAGGTACCATACAAGAGGATGTAGAGAAAATATTCCTCATGGAAAATGGGGTTCATGGTGATGATCCCAAGACCTATAACAAGGCGATATCAAATATTGACTCCGAGAAATGGTTAGAGGCAATGAGATCAGAAATTGACTCGATGCATTCAAACCAAGTCTGGATCTTGGTAGATCCACCTGAAGGTATTGTACCTATTGGGTGTAAATAAATCTTCAAGAGAAAGATAGGTGCAGATAGGAATGTGGAGACATTCAAGGCTAGGCTCATAGCGAAAGGTTATAGTCAGCGCGAAGGCATTGACTATCAGGATACCTTCTCGCCTGTAGCCATACTACAATCCATCCGCACATTGCTTGCTGTTGCAGCCTATTTTGATTATGAAATATGGCAGATGGACGTGAAAATGGCGTTCTTAAATGGACATCTTGAGAAAGATATCTATATGGAACAGCCAATTGGTTTCACATCCAGTGATGATGATCACAGGATCTGTAAGCTGCAATGGTCCATTTATGGACTTAAACAAGCATCTCGAAGTTGGAATACTCGTTTCAATGATGTGATCAAAATATTTGGTTTCATCAAGAATGAGGAGGAAACATGTGTGTTCAAAAAGGTCAGTGGGAGCGCAGTTGTCTTCCTTGTATTGTATGTAGATGACATCCTCCTAATTGGAAATGACATTTCCATGTTGACCTCAGTCAAAGTATGGTTGTCTAAGGAGTTCTCTGCGAAAGATCTAGGAGAGGCATCCTTTATACTGGGTATTAAGGTCTATAGAGATAGACCAAATAGGATGCTGGGACTTTCACAGAAAATATACATTGAGGAGGTGCTAAAAAGGTTTAGCATGAAAAACTCCAAAAGAGGTTTAGTATCTTTTAGACATGGCATTCATCTCTCCAAGAAGATGTTCCCTAGCACACCTGAGGAGATTAAACGCACGAGCAAAATTCCTTATGCTTCGACAATAGAGAGCCTCATGTATGCCATGCTATGTACATGACCTGATATAGCCCATGCTGTGAGTGTCACAAGTAGATATCAGTCGAATCCAGGCGAAGAGCACTGGACTTCTATGAAACGTATCCTTAAGTACTTGAGAAGGACTAAAGATATGTTTCTAGTCTTTGGGAATGGAGAACTCCAGATTCAGGGATATACAGACTCAGACTTTATGTCTGATATAGATGATCGAAAGTCGACATCTGGGAGTCTATTCATTTGCAATGGTGGTGCAATTAGCTGGAAGAGTTTCAAGCAGACGGTGATTGCTGATTCCACCATGGAGGCAGAGTATATTGCTGCATCAGAAGCTACGAAGGAGGTATTCTGGTACAAGAAGTTTGCCACAGAGCTTGGAGTGATGTCATCGGATGCCATCCCTCTTTACTATGACAATAATGGTGCCATAGCCCTAGCTAAAGAGCCAAGGTCTCATCAGAAGTCCAAGCACATCGAGCGGTGATTCCATTTGATCCGTGATTACCTCGAAAAGAGTTATGTCGAGGTCGAGAGAGTCGACTGCACAGACAATGTGGCAGACCCGCTGACTAAACCATTGGGCCAGCAAAAGATCGAAGCCCACCTTGAGAAAATGGGACTTAGATATGTAGCCAATTGGCATTAGGTCAAGTGGGAGTTTGTTAGATGTGTGCCCTAGATGTCAAATTGGCTGACACATCCTTGTACAAATCTAAGGGCAAATTTATAATTTTGACTATAAATCAATAAATGGATAATTTTTCTATCATATTGTGTACATTGTGTCTATGATACATCCTTTGAGTTAGTAGGAATGTCAATTCATATTTTCAAGAGTTGAAAATTTAAGGCATGAATTTGCATAACTAACTCATAAACAGCTCCTGACCATAGAATCATCACGAGGATGGTGATCGATCCGAAAAGTTGGTGTACGATCGCTTCTTTAGGATAGATGTGTCTTCAATCTATAGTGTGGAGACATCTGAGCAAGAGTACAGGTATTCATTGAGAATGAGAGTACTGAGCATGACCACCTCGAGCAGCCATAAGGAAGTCTACCTTCTCGTCGATGACTAGCTCGATGCTACAGTTGTGTGTCTAGTTCTTTGACCTGAGGTACATCGACAGTTCACCTTGAGTGTGTTATAGTTTGACTACACCATAACTCGATCTCCTAGCCATTCGAAACCCTAAGGTGTATGTTGGCTGTAGCATATTCATTGTAGGAACTAGGTCGGACCAAGATGGGATCTATCAACCTCGGTAGATGAGAGGAGTAGTCCTATGATGATCGAAAGATTGAGTCCTTAAGCCCATAGCCATGGCAGAGTGAAATAATAGAAAAAGAGTTTTCCATCGGGGTTTCACATCGAATTTGGATCAATCGATTGATTCATATGACTGATGTTGGGTTTGATGAGTTCACCTTAATCCTAATTCATTCGGGACTCATGATAGAGGAACTCAATCACACAGGTAGCTGCACCGAGAGGTTCATCTTCAGCTCTGATGGGTTTCCACCACATACTGCTAGGTGTCACTGATGGATTTTGGGAGCAATTAGAATGATATTGATGATCGATCATTCTAATTGTCTGAATCAGAAGAGTTCTGGTCCATCGAAAGGAGTTTCGATGATGTCAATGATGAGATCACGACATATCTCATTACCATACAGAATGAAACCTAATTGGGTCACACAAATATGGGTTAGGATCTGGATGTCATCAATTGGGCTAACCCAATTGATTTGGATAAGATCGAATTAGGTTCAAAGAAATCGTGCTAGCACATGATTGAGCCTAACTTTCTCCTCGTGTAATCTTTTCTGTCTCTACTGAATTAAATATGATTTGACTCATCCAGAGAACCTTGAGAAGGCTTCTCTCAGTCTAAATAAAGCTTGTCCAGCTCAAAAAATATTTGTCTTAATTCATGAGATGAATTTAAGACAAGCACCTGCTAATTTCTATCACCTGTCAATTTTATTTTAGGACATCTGTCAAATGTTGACATATAGGTCTTAAACTGAAGAGAGCTCATTGGAGGATTTTTATGGAGTGTCCACATGCCAAAACTACATTGAATTGGACACCATAATTAAATTATGGTGTGAATCCAATTAGATTAAAGTGGTCGCCCCAAATGGATAAGAATGAAAGAGTCCTGATAAACATGGACTCTTTGGCGCCACCTTGCTTGTGCTTATCCAAAGTTGGTACCAACATAGGAGAGAGGGTGGAGGTTCTTATCTGATATGATCAGATGATATCACTCCACCAATCAAATTTTTTTCAAAATTTATTGGAATTTTTTGATTGGTTGAATGACGTGGCACTGCGCAGCGTTGTAGGGTCTATATAAACCCTGTCTGTGCCTAGGGTTTTAAGTTATTATGAAAAACCATCATAGCTGCTGCCCCCTCCCTTCTTCTCCATGTACTCCCTGCTCTCCTATCTCCCCTCTTCATGTCCAAGGAGTTGGACGTTCATCTGGTGCAAGAAAAAGGCGTGATGATGCCTGGAACAGGAAGGCTACAAAACATCTTCGACAGGCTGCTGCTCCAACTTCAGAAGGAGTTCTGAAGTACTTCCAAATCAGATAGAGATCTAATTTTTGGAGCATAGATTTGCGAGGAGAAGATGTTCCAGGTCCTGCTTGAGTGGATACCGGTAGAGGTCAGGTGCTTGCGTGGCTACATCAGAACCTCGGGCTGTGCTAAGATCATCTACATGGTAATCAGATTACCCTTGAGGTATGTCTATACTTCTCATACTTTTAAATTTAATTTTAAATTTTAAATATAAAATAATAAAATTAGATCCAACAGACATTAGATCTGAAATAGCGTAGGATAAAATTTTTAAATTATTCTATCCCAGATTTGATGAAATCTGAAAGATCCTACAAAGAAAAAAGATAGTTTTTTCTTCAAGTCATGTATGGGGTGTTCTAGATATGGTAGAATATGTATGGAGGTTGTGAGTAGGTCAACATGAAATCGATCACTCCTGGTAAAAGAAAATCGCATCCTACTTATTCTGATCGATTGATGATTCAGGAAGCCTTTGATCAAAGTAGAATGAAAATTAGAAAGAGTTTCTAATATTTTATTAATTGAATCATCATATAAGATTGAGAAAAATATGAGTATGATATTGAATTTGACATCATTCTATATCCAGAGTCATATTCGGGGTGCAGGGAGATCGCAGGATCAATATGCACGGTAACTTTCCACTGAAGGATATTTTTGATATTTCTATCAAAAATTTTATATCTTTCAGGTAGACATAATACATTGCTAGATGTCAATCTTGTATTATAAGTTTGATCAAATTAAAAAGTTTAATTCAATCACCAATTAGAAAGAGTTCTAATTATTGAAATCGGGTTAGCTCGATTGGATCTTGATCAGTTAGATTAAATTCTAATCAAATCAAATCGACTTGAACTCAGACCTATTGCTGGCTAGATATGAAACCCAATGGGTCACACACAAAGAATATTAATCAGGGGTCTAATTGGATTAGATCATGTTTGCAAAATTGACATGCTAGCACATGTTGCAAAATACTAGCTCCTTGTTTCAAATTGGGTTTAAAATTGATTCCAGATTGGGCTAATTAAATCCAAATTAATTTAAATAAATTTTGAGTTTGAGTTGGTTCAGCTCTTGGCTAAATGTATCAAAATTTGGAGTCAGAAAACCAAGTCTCCATGAGTTAATAATTTTTCTTGTGCGTAGGTGTAGTTTTTGTGTGCAGAAATAGCTTTCGCATCCCATGAGATGGGATGCCTCATCCTCAAGCTTATCCTATGTTCCATGATGAAATAAATTTTTTAATAATTTTTAACTTTATTTTGAGCAAGATAAATTTTTTTGAAATTAAAATTCCTTCTGGTTTAGTCATAGAAATTCATTGAATTTGAAAATTCTGTCAGCCTGATCCATGCGCCTGACCAAGAGTCCAACTTGTGAAGGACTCTAACCCATTTGTCACGCCACTTCTTAATCTGCATTTTTTTTCATGATATTCTCATGTTAGTTCCTTAATTTTTGGCCATTGGATGGACAAAATTACATTGATGGGTGGTGGAAAAAAATTATGCCATTGGAAGCTGTGCGATGCATCGAAGAATCATCGAGAAAAATATTCCGAAGAGTCCTTCTGTATGAAGCATCTCTTGAATTTTTTTTCGATGATTGCCATGTATCAAAAACTTTTAGATGAGCATAAGAATTCATTAGAAGGTATGAGATTTTTTGATGGATGTGAGATGGCACGTGGAAGGGGCATCAAAAATTTTCGAAGGCAACCCATTGCTAAGTATTTAAAGAGGGTGCACCGGGGGATTGGATTCATTCAGATTTCTAATTTCTCCTTTCTTTCTAACATCCTCTCCCTATTGTCCAATTAGTCTCTTCTTTCTCTTATTAGGACAAGTCCAAAAATAGAAAGAACAAGTCTAATTTTAGGACAAGAGTCTAGGAAGAGAATTAAGGAAGACAAGGAGAGAAGAAAGGTAGGGATAGGAAGGCTAGGAGAAGAGGAAGAGGGTCTTGAGGTCCTGGTGTTTAAGAAAATTCTCAGAATGAGAATTTTGGAGGAGAAATCATCTCAAAGAGTTGGTGTCCTGATCGTAGCCCTGTGTGGATCACCGTTGGAGGGCGAACACTTGGGCGCCTGGTGGAGGTTCTGCCGAAATTTGGATTAAGCTCTACAGGTATTTTTCTATAACTTAAATTTAATCTTGAATTTATATTATATATGATTGTTAATCATCAAGGAGATACTGGTTTAATTAATATTTAAAATTTTTTTATTAAAATTTTAAAATCCATTATGTTTCCACTATGCATGCCCACCCTGAAACCCTACAAGATGGTCACAGACAAAACACAGATGTATGGACCCTGGATTCAGCCTGTTCGTATCACTATACCCCAAACTGGTCTTGGTTTGCTACATACACTAGGATGGATGAAGAAAGCATGACACTTGGAGATGATCACTCATGTAGAGTTGCTGGTATTGGGAGCATTCAAGTGAGGATGTTTGATGAGATGATGCGGACTCTCACTAATGTGAAGCACATCTCTGATCTGAAGAAGAATCTCGTGTCACTTGGTTACCTAGAGCAGAGCAGCTATAGCTTCAGCAGTCATGCCAGGAATGGGGTGTTGAACATCTCAAATGGAGACATGATAGTGATGAGAGATAGAAGGATGGAGAACAACCTCTATAGGATGGAAGGATCTGTGGTAACTGGAGAATCTAATATAGCAGCAGTAGTGCAGGATCAACAGGGGGCTCATCGGTTGTGGCACTACTACCTAGGCCACATAGAATATCATGGAATGAAGGAGTTGAGCAAGCATGGTCTGATTCTAGATCTGGATAGAGGTACCTCAAAGATATATGAGCCATACTAGATGGAAAAGCAGAGGAGAGTATAGTTTGGCAGTAGTTCAGCTTGCAGTGCAGCCCCACTGAAACTAGTTCACACTGATGTGTGGAGATCAGCCCCGATTTTAGCCAGAAATGAGGTGAGAACTTCTTGACCTTCATAGATAATTTTTTGAGAAAAATATGGGTATACTTCATGAAGAAGAAATCAAAAGTCTTCACCAAATTCAAAGTGTGGAAGGCTGAGGTGGAGAAGGAGATAGGTCGGAGCTTGATGTATCTACAGTCCGACAATAGCAAGGAGTACACCAGGAAGGAGTTCTAGGTTTTTTGTAAGGAGTGTGGAATCAAAAGGCACTTCTCAATGAGAAGAACTCGTCAGCAAAATGGGGTGGCCGAGAGGATGAATAGAACCCTTATGAAAAAGGTGTGGTGCATGAGGCTGCAGGTAGGGCTTTCTAAGGTGTTCTGAGTTGATATAGTGGATGTAGCCTATTATTAATGAATTGATCACCTCACATCAAGTTAGATGGTGGTATTTCAGAAGAGAAATGATCTAAAAGAAAGATTAGGCTAAGCCATCTAAGAGTATTTGGGTGCACAATATTTGTACACATCGGTGCTGGTGAGCAGAGCAAATTGGACGTTAGGTCACAAAAGATGGTGTCCTTAGGATATCCATGAGGAGTTAAGGGATACTGACTATGAGATCCCTTGGAGAAAAAGGTCATCATCAGTAGGGATGTCATCTTTGATGAAAAATGAGTTCTTCAAAGGTGAGATGGCATAAAGAAGCAGCAGGAGCAGCAGGAGATCCAGTAAGGCAGTGCTGGACAACTAACATCCTATTCTATTTTGCCACTTGCAGGTGCATTAGGAGGACTTAGTATTCAGGTGGAGCACTCTCCAAAAGTATCTTCACAAGTGGAGAGAACTCCAATAGATGAAAGTATTGAAAAATATATCCTAAAGTCAATCATCTAGGTTCTAGATGATTGTACTCCATACATGTATACGAATTATAAAATGATAAATATTATCTGGCAAGAGTCATCATAAAGAATATATCTTCTTAAATAAAACTCATATGTTATGATGAAGTCCTTAGAACTACTTTCAAAATGATAAAGAAAGATTTATCATGTGATTCTTAAATCCTGCTCACGATCAAATTTTACAAGGACGATAATTATATTGAGTGTAGGTCATTGTGTGCCATATTAGTTGGTTGTCCTCTTAATCAAAGCATGTGGTGATACAGGTATGGCATATGGATGATATGTAGGAGTACATTTCACTGAGTGTGATCACTTTCGGAGCACTTTACTGTCAAGGATTGCTCTGATGGGATATGGGTGTATGTATCCCTCTGACCTAAGGCTGCCTCAGTGACTTACAAGCAACTCACTGTACTTTGATGCTGGATTATTCAAATTTTTAATTCGATGATGGAAGGTTTCTGAGTACAGTCAAGTATTTGTGAAGTCTGAGTGTGAGTCAAGATGGGATTGACCACTCCAAATAAAATTAGAGATGATGCATCACTGTATTTCAATTCAGCAAAACTTTGGCCAAAGTAGTCCTAGTGAGAAGTCACAAGATTTTTGAGATTGAGACACAATGTGGATCACTCATCTTGGGTTGACAATTTAATCCTTAGTCATCCTTGAGCATCGAGAGTCAAAGAGATGAATTATACGATAACTATATCCACAGGGGTTCTAGAGTGTTGCTGGGCATACATTCGACCTATCCGGATGTCAAGAACTATTGCTAGATAGTAACATCGATTAGTATAAGAATTATTCTTGTGCTACTGCTTAGGTTTGAACCTACGGGGTCACACACATAAAAGTACCGTCTGATCAAATGACTGATCGACGATTATGAATCGTTGAAGGATTTAATTATCAATGTGATTAATAATTAATCGTATGCAAAAGTTACAATAAATTATTAACTAATAGTTGGTAAATTAAAAAAATAATTAATTAATAATTTGATTATTAATTAGTTCAATTTGATTGAACAATGAAGATTGGATCAAATCTAATTGAATTGGATTCAGTTAGGTTTGTTTTGGATTAATTCGAGGCAGCCCTAGTGGATAACAGGGCTTGTTTCAATTGATCTCAGAGATGCAAATCAAATTTTAGGTTGAATAGGTTTCAATTAATTTTATATATGATTTGATTGGATCAAATTCTATTGGATAATAGGCTTGATGGGATCAAATACTTCCCTGATATCCATTAAGATGAGAAGAATCAATCCCTAGATCAATGAAATTTTAATCTAACTAATTTTCTAATTGAATTGGGGCCTAATTAGTTTTCTAATTAGGCTAGAACCTAATTAGTTAATTTATTATAACTAATTTTTAAATTAATTAGGATTGGATTCAAAAATTAGTTAGAGTTTGACCAAGATTTATCTGCCCTATTTAGAATAGGACTAAACTAACTAAACCCCATCTATTTAAGTGATCCTCCATGCCTCCACTCCCTTTCACTATGAGATATCTCATCCCAACTAAGAGCCATATTCTCCTTGTCTTCCATGAGAAAAAGTGGGCATTCTCCCCTCTTCTTGTCGCCTAAAAGAAAGGAGGGGGCATCCAAGAGTTGGACGCCACATATCCCATGCGTCTAAGCTTCCTTCCCAACCCCTTTTGAAGAGATTTTGTGAAGTTTTTGCTATTGATTCTTGGGCATCAAAGAGGGCTTCTCTTGCTGATTCTATAGTAAAAAAATTGGAGAAGAAAGGTTTTTTTCAATGAGAAAAAGAGAAAGAAGAAGAACGGTCTTCTTTCTTATATGCAGCCTTGGAGAAGGAGTTCTTCTTATAGTTTTTTTTTAATTTTTTTCTATAATAAAAATTAAATTATATTTAATTTTTAACATAAAAATTTAGAGAAGAAATACTAAAAAAATTTGGTTGGATGTTTGGGGCTTCCTAGAGTTCTAGATCAAAGAGAAAAAGGGAGAAGAAGAGAGAAGAACGATTTTTCTCTTGGATCTCTCTTTTAGGTTCTTCTAGAGCTTAAAATTTTATATGATTTTTAGCATGAGAAATTAAATTAGATTTAATTTTTATCATAAAAAATTAAATAAGAAAAGTTCTTCTTAAAGGCGTGAAAGGAAGAGAGAAGGGTTCTCTCTTGTGCGTGGGAGAATTGAGAAGAAAGGATTCTTTTCTTGATCTCTATTATAGAGATTTGATGTGTGGATCTAGAAAAAAAAGGAAAAGATCTTTTTATTATTCATCTTCTCCATATTCCTCTTAGATCAGCCAAAATATGATGTCTTCACAAGCTAGCACTTCCGGAGAGATCGATTAGTGCACGGGCTTCATGTGGATACTTGTTGAGGCTGGACACGTGTGCGGCTGTCGAGCATCATGAAGAATCAACTACCATGAATTTTAGATATGGTGATATGCTATCCACACTCAGGTATAGAGTTTTAAAATTAATTCATATTTAGATATTATCTAAATATAATTTAGATATGATCTAATTACATATAGATATGATCTATACTTGTTAAATTTTAGATTTCAGATTTACTTATATGTATGTTAGTTCATGTCATGATTCCTATATGATAGTTTTAGATTTGATCTATACATTTATTATAGATTAAATTATTTAATCTATGTATGTTTTACTGTGAAATTTTAAAAATACATGCACAAAACCATCATGCCTCCCTTCAACTGGTATTAGAGCGAGGTTCATTATGATATGAACATATATGTATGTAGAGTTGAAATCTAGATTTAGTGATGCATGAGATGTGTTATGATCTGATTTTAGATATGATTTAATATAAAAATTAGATTTGATATAACTTAGATTAGATCTAAATTTTTGTATATATGATATGTGAGTAGATTAGATGATCTGATTAGCAAGTACTTAGATTGGGTTGATCACCAGGCCATCCAATCATAGGAGCAAAAGGGTTTATAGGTCCTCTCTTCCTATTTGATAGGGTGTTCTTATGACGTATAGGAGTGCCATGTAAATCCTATGTAGAAAAAAGTGAAAGGAAGAACTTACTTTTCTACAAAACCCTAGATGTTGAAATCCTAGGATTTATTGTATATGATACAAAACTTGAGTTGTATAAAAAGTAAAATATCTAATCTATATGATTAAAATTATAATCATAAAATATTTAGATATGATCTAAAATTCATTATGATTGATTTATTGTTCATGATCAGTTAGTTGACCAAGTATCAGACTTAGTCAACCCACTGAAATGAGCAAACTCAGTTCAAGGGTGAGCCGACCTAGTTTTCAGAATAAAAAATTTTACATAAAAATTAATATAAAATTATTTTATAAAATTAAAATGATTTCAATTAATAACTTTAACCCATGTTAATGCTATACTTAATTAAGAACTAAGAAATATATTTTAGATCTAGAATTGTGATTAAAAATTTAATGACATTGCATAAAACATGGGGCATGGGTTAGCTCAAATCAGATCCTTTTAATTGATTAGACCTAAGATTAGATTCAAAGACTTAATGAACTAAAAAGAGTAGTTGATCAAATCTAACCAATAGTTGATTTAGATTAGATCAATGATACTCTAAATCGAATACAATAGTTGTAGAAGGTCGAGTCCATATTTTTGATTAAACCAAATGGACCTTGATTGAGGCTCAATGGTTGAGCTCGAGTTATTGAGCTGATTAGATCGCTAGGTGACTTGAGTTGACCCATGTCATTAAGGTTAATAAGTATGACTGATTTAGATGTCCATGATCGACTTATCTTTAGTTCTTCTCATGACTTATTGAAGTCAGTGGGAAGATTTATGACTTGTCGATTAGACCAGCTAATTACTAGTCTTTTTCATGACTTGATGATGTCAGTGGGAGGATTTATGACTTGCAGGTCGACTGATGTCTTCTAAAAGAATTAACCAAAATTTCTAAATTATTAGGTCCATAACATGAGCTAGTTATGAAAATAACTAGATTCTAGCCTCCCATTAAGGTGCGTGATAATGAGTCTAATATTCTAAATAGGCATTGAAGGTGCCACATATCTGGTGTCTATTACATCTTAAAATTATCATCCATCATATGACCATCTTATTGTACCTTTAGATCAATGCTTAGGTTGGTCGAGCCACACTTGGACCTAGACATTTATTTGTTGGATGCACTTGATGTTGTCATGTTAATGGTTGGACCTAACTAGGTTTTTCAGTGAAGACACCACATGCCTGCTGAAGAAATATCTAGGGCAAAATCTAGTTGCTAGAAATTATTTGAAGAAATAATTGATTATAAAACTATCCATAGATGCACTCGGGTCTAAATGTAGTCTATGTGGATTTTAGTATCCGCTAAAAAATTAAAGTAATTTCTCAGATTGGAGGTAGAGGCTATCAATTCGTATAAAATAGTGAGAGAACCTTTAGACTAAAGTCTAAGTCTTTAGGCTTAAAATAGTTCATATACTAATAGGTCAATTATTTTCTTTCCAAAAATGACTAAAATATTTTTACTTTGTTTGCTATTAGACAGTGACAACATTATCAGACCTAACTTTGATAGCCAGTATCAGAAGTTGAATATTATTTTTGAGCTAATTAATCAAGAAATCTAAGACTAACCCAAACAGGTCTAAAAGAAAAATCAGCAAATTGTTGCTGGTCAAGGTAGTTATATGATAACTCCTTGAAATTTTTCTATTAGTAATACTACTATCTGGGTATAGGATATCGACAGTATAAGTCATATTTGCAAATTTTTGTAAAAGACTTAAGGATAGTAGAAAATTTGAAAATGACGAGAGACTCTTGAATGTAAGAGATAAAAATCTATTTCAGTTTTAACATTAGGAATCATCGATCTTGTTCTCAATCTTGAAGATGTCATTTTAAGTGATTATCACTACTGTCTAATTTTATTGATGGTGTCAATAAGAATGATTATTATGATGTCAATGTGAATGATACTGCAATAATGAGTGGATAATTGAAAATGACATAAACTCAATACCATAGTCTGTTAGTGTAAAGTACATGATTAACTAACACCCTGATTAGATAATATCACTAAAACCTGCTTTTGGCATAGTTAACTTAGTCATCTTTTATTGAAAAGGGTGAACGAGCTAGTGATGTTCTGAGTTTGATACATATTGATGTATTTGCACTCATGAACATAAGTGCCAGAATAGAGCTTTACTACTTCATTAAAATCTCGACGACCTATCTTGACATGGGTGTGTCTTGCTTATGAAGCATAAATTTGAATCGGTTGAAATGTTCAAACGATTCCGTAATGAGATAAAAAAATAAACTGCAAAGAGTATTAGAACTTATCGGTTAGATCGATGAAGTAAATACCTTTACAGTAAGTTTTTTGACATGTCTTAAAAGAGAATTAGAATCTCTCTCAATGGATCTCTCCTTGGACATCATTGACTGAAAGGAGGAATCGAACTTTGTTAGACATAGTTCGGTCCACTATGGGTTTGTTGGTCTGTCTGAGGTTATGTTTTAGATACTACTTTGTTCAAAATTATGTCTTAAAATTAATCGTATGATGATTGAGTTATTTTGGTATTTTTTATCACAAAGTGATATCTTTCTTGAACTCTTGTATTATGATGAAGTCCTTAGAACTATGTTAGTGTACGATAAAGATAGAATTTATCATATGGTTCTTAAACATATTCACGACCAAATGATACGTCGTTATAAGATGATGATGTTTATCGAGTGGAGGTCGTTGTATGCCATATGGATTGGTTATCCTCTTAACCAAGCAGTGTGGTGATACTAGTGTGGCATACAAGTGAGATGTAGAAGTACATCGTCACTGAACAGGTGACTTACCTGCTGAGCATTCTACTGTCAAAAGCTGCTCGTGAAGCATATGGGTATAAGTGTCCTTCAAACCTGAGATCACCATAGTGACTTGCAAGCAACTCATTGTGCTTTGATGTCAGACTATCTAAATTTTTAATGTAGTGATAAAAAGCTACTGGGTACAGTCAAGTACTTATGAAGTCTGTGTGTGGATTAAGATAGGATTGATCCCTCTGGATTATTGGAGTTGATGTATCATTGTATTCTAATTTAGTAAAACCTTGGCCAGGATAATCCAGGAGATGTATTTGAAAGGTTGAAATATAATGTGGACGAAGCAGTCTCGGTTGACAGTTAATCTAAGACCATCCTAGAGCATTCAGAGTCAAAAAAATGAAATATGTGGTAATGTGTGTGGGTTATAAAATATTCTTTTGCAATAATTTGACCTATCCGGACATCAAAAATCATTGCTAATGTTGGGTTCTAAGGACACAGTGGAATATAGATTTCAAAAAATTTTAACATGCATTCAATAAATGAAAACAAAGTTTAACATTTAAACAAGACCACCATAACACAAAACCCTATGAACCCCTTGATGATTACAATCAAATCACAAAAACATGTATATCAGGGGAAGACCAAAAGTCATATACCACAATGAAGACTATGAACTGGTGATTTTGAGATCATTATTAGACTCCAAAGCAAAATCCCTCCAATAGTGGTCGACACAGGATTGATCAGGGCCCTTCCCAACTTGTCATGGTACTGCAGCCTTTTTCCTAAGTACGCTGCCGATAGTCCTTCGCAAGAACAAGTTACACCAATACTTGTATGCCTTTATAACCTCCATTAGGACCACTCTAGAAATCCTTTCCCAAAGTATCACACCATAAAAAAATTAATCAGATGTTCAACACTTAAACAACCTGATTTCTAGACAAGCATCACATGCTTTTCAATTTTCTTCTCCCTTTCCTTTCCATTTTCTCTCCCTTTTTTTCTTTTCTTTTTCCTAGATTTTTTCCATTATTTCCTCTCATTTACATGCCCATCCTCAGCCAAAAATTGCATGTTAAATTTGGTTGTGGTACCCCCTTTAAATAGTGAACATGAGGCAACTCCATGGGATGACAACTCTTGACGTCCCTTAACAATTACATGCTCCAATTAATTTTTTTATGTAATCCAAAGAGTTTGTGTGGAAACTAAAGAGGTTAATCAGTAGAAAGACTCTTGCACTACCTAGAAAAAATTAATACACCAACTCTTGGCATGTGGGATAAGGAGAGAAGGCATGAAACCAAGAGTCCATGCCATTAAGGACTCTACCAAAAATTCAACAAACAAAGGGGGGCGTCCAAATTATTTTTGGCATGTGGTTTTCTTGCTAGAGAAGGACTCTTCCTTCTCTTCTACACCCATAATTCCAAGGGTTATCTAATGACACGAAGAATTAAAAATGCATGGAGAATATGGAAGGAAATAAGAGTCCAATGTGAATTGGACTCTTCCAATTCAACACCAAATAATGGGACGTCCAATACTTATTTTGGCATGGAGTTCCTTCCAAGAGAAGGACTCCACTTCCTCTTTTATGTCCCACATCCCAAGGCACCATCAGATGGTGCACAAATTTAAGAAATGAGTGGAACATGTAAGAATTTTAAGATAAGTATTAAAGAAGGACTCTCCTTTCTTAAACCCAAAATAAATGTGACACCACCTTTTTTTATGCATGTGGTTTTTGATGTGGAAGAAGCTGGTTTGATGTGGAATGCTTTCATAAAACTAGATAAAACCATCTAATTAATTAGATGGTTCAAACCCAAGCACATTAGGTCAAGGCAACAAGTCTAGGTTAGCACAGATACCTTTGCACTGAACCCAATTGGGAACTTGGGTAAATTCATGTGCTAGCAATTTAATTAACCCATTGAATTTACAATAAATTTAAATTGCTTGGATCAAGATCAAATCTCTATTATGTATGATCCATTGGATTTCAAATCTATCCAGCAGTGGATCCAAACTCTCGACGAAACCCTAATCCGATTGGATTAGGTCAGCTCAAGAGGCCCAATCAACTAGGACTCTTTCAAATTGATTCTAAAATTAAACTCTTTTAATTTTGACACATTCACAAGTCAAGATTGATGTCTAGCAATGTGTCATGGCTATTTAAAAGATTTAAAATTTGATAAAAATATCAAAATTATCCTTCCATGGTAAGTTACCATGCAATTCAATCCTTCGATCACACAACATCCCGGAAAGGCTATGGGTGTGAAAATATGTCAAACTCAAAAATCTAACCATATGTATCTCGATCAGATGATGATGACTCAGTTGATGAATCAGTAGAAACTATTTCTACTGTTCATCCCTGCTCTGGCCAGAAATTCTCAGAGTCACCATCCTATAAGATGATATAGAATGTTCTCTCCTCTTACAAGGAGTGACCGATTCCTTGTTGACCACTCACAACCTCTATGCATACTTTGCCATACCCAAAATATTTCACACACATCTCAAAGTGATGTGCTAGAGAATAAACTAAAGTAAGGATCCATGCACACAAGGTACCACGGTGATCTCAGATCGAAGGATCACATGTACCACTCCCACTGAAGAACCATCTATTGACATGCTGTAAGGCTCCATCAAATATTTTTTCTGTGGGTTTGTTCAGTGAACTCATTCTCTAATGAGCACCTACATCTTTATATTAGTGTCACCGCACAAGTGGTTATGAGATCGACTACCCTCTCCATCGAGCATACATAGGATGTACCAATCTTATCGGAGTCATCGATCTCCGATTAGATGATCCAACGACTGAGAATATTTTAGATTGAGGCTATCAAAATTTTAGATCTCACTGGCATGATCTCATCATGATCCTAAAATTATTGTTCTAATCTATGGGGTTTATTATAATCATATAAATATGATGCAGTAAATGATAAAACATATACCTAATATAAATAAAATAACTAATATCATGCTAATGAGCAAGAAGATAATAAAGAAATATCCCATCGCATCCCCATGCAATTGACTTATAAGGCACTATTCTATCAATCTCCCACTTGCACTAAAGCCAATCCCCCTTGTACCTGATTCCCATGCAATCAGGATGGTGACTACACTGCTGCTGTGTATGGCTTAGTGAACTGATCCATTATGATGTTCTTAATATTAACTTATTTTTAAATCACAAATAAGATAAAAGTACCTAGGATGTGCATGGATACTCGGTAAGATGACACCCAACTTAATGATGAACCTTTCATTAGGCAACGTTCCTAAGCAATCTTTACTAACAGCAAATAACTGAGTCAAACACAGTTTATTGTTTGAAACTCTTTCAATTCACTGTTCCTTTAGTACTTCTCAAGTACTTTGAGAATACTTTTCACAGTTTTCAAAAGATCCTATCATGAATCTACTTGAAATCAATGATAATGCACAAGATATAATTCACATCAAGCTTGGTACATTGAATGTATGGATAAGTAAATACCTTTACACCCATTCATGTTGAACCCTTTCAACATTAATTCCATGTACCTAGAGGGGACAAGCCTGCATCCACTTACACCTATCCCTATAGATGCCAAGTATATTGGATGCTTAACCCAAGTCTTTTTTCTTGAAAATTTTTGTGATAAGCAAGTTATTGATCGAGTGCAATATCGGGACTATCTTATCAATATGCTGTATGTCACCTACATACATAACTAAGAAGTTAGTGGGACGCCTACTAATCTTCTCGCACACACACATGGTTCATCTATATTTGATATAGTCAAATATTTTGACTATCTCATCAAAAATAGAGATACCATCTCCTCAATTCCTGTCCAAATTCACAAATGCATTTGCCCTCCCACTAGAGACTGCTTCTCTAGATTCTGTGTGGTAATAGCAAAAAAATTTGAAGGCATCCCTGATAGCAACATGTTGGGTCATATCCGTAGGTGCTTCAACCATAGTCAATATTTAGTTGATGTTTGGGGTGTTCATTTTGGATATTATGATTTCAAGCTGACTGTCAGAGTCTCTACTCATGATGTTCTCCGAATAGGTCAAGAAAATATTATTCACAATAATGTATGGTGTATCATCATTCTCAATGATAAAACCTATATTAGAGTGGTACATTACACACTCAAAATGACCTTCGGTGAGGAGGTGTGTTTGATGATTGTGCCTCGTCAATGAGCACATTGGTCGAGAATCAACTTGTGGACTCTCCATAGGTTAAGATAGTTCATAGGTCTTAAACTTCTCAAGTTCAATTATCCTCCCACTGTCCCCTTCTAGAAATTTTTTTTTTCCTAAATGGTAGCATACCTACTGATAAAACATCTTTTGTCAAGTAGGGTGGTAGAAATATTATCACATACTATTCTTTTAGGATAACCTATAAAAGCCTGTTCTAGCACAAACTTATGTACATCAACCCTTTTTCACATAAGTTGGGCAACCTTCCTTTTGTCTTTTTCATATCTCATATATAGTACTCGTAACAGATTTTGTTAGTATCTAATTCGAAATATCTACAATAATTTTTAAGATATTTTTCAGAATGAGACAATAATATTTGTGAAGTATTTTAGAGAACACATCATATCACATATGAAGTATCTATCTCTGGATTGAGATATTATTAGTCTTCGAACATCCATATATTCAAGACCTAATACCTTTCTTGCCCTGAGATATGTGATGATCACATATATATTTCTTGTTCTCATTAACATGAAGAACATCATCATCGAGTGACAGAAATATAAGACCATAGCCATAAAATTTATCAGAAGAATAGTAATTTTTACTATTAACATTAATTTCTAATCTATGTTACAATAACATAGGGATTGAAATAATGTTTCTGATAAACAATGGTATACTAGTTTCTAAATAAATAGATTTCTATAGTCTTAGCATTAATGGACTATCCATCAGTGCCAAAAGGCAAAGAGTCACCTCACCTCAGCTTTATAGGTCCTGCAACACTTTGCATAAGTAGAACCTATATAAGGTATCACATACCTAAAATTTTAAAATTGAAACACTCAATGAATTATTAATTTGTATCACATACATACTATTAGCAGATGCAACTTTTGCATCCTGTTATTGCTTCACACTTGCAAAATAATTCTTGCAATTTATCTTATCATTGCTGTAATGATATTAGAGACCCTAGTGAAGGTATTCTTTACTTTCTTTTCCTCAACCAATCTATGACACTCGGTCAAATTTTAAAAATATCCTAAGCAGTGAATGTAAAGATGCAAATGTGTATATAAGAACCTAAAAAAGATTATTCATGATGACATGCACAAGTTAGACAAGGATTTTATCTAATTGTGTCTCCCACTAGTTTGACGAATTTCATAGCCACAAGTATGAAATCGAGAAACATTATCATGAAGTTTTTTAGTGGGGTTGAGATCTCAATTCCAAATAAAAAGCCTTGTGGATAGCACAACAAGCTCCTATGAGTTCAAAGGTAAGTAACTCTTTACTAATTGCATCTCATGCAACTCTCAAAATAATTTTTACCTCTAAAACACTTATAGCCTTGTGGATAGCACAACAAACTATAGTATTTTAGTTAAGTTATATCCTTCAATTCTATATGGTCATATCTGGATAATACTATCCTTGTGGATAGTACAACAAGGCAGCACTACCAGAATATGCCATAAGCATCATTAAGTCAACATCATACCAATCACTATAGCAAGCTTTATGGATAACACAATAAACTCACTACAATTTTTTATGTGCTTTATTGACTTAGTATGAGCTAAGTATAATTAGCTTCATTATGCACTAAGATAGTATTAAGTCAGTCCCCACAGCAAGCCTTGTGGATAGCACAATTATTGGGAAATGTGTTCCAAAAATCAATTGTCAGCCTGTTGACGGTTGAGCAATCTTGTATGGTAATTGATTTATTAATAAATAAAATATATTTGGTATTTTCATCATAAGCTTTTATCTTCTAATAAACTCTATTGTTATGATGAAGTCCTTAGGACTATTTAGATTCGATAAAGAGAGGATTTTTCGATTAGTCCTTAAAACTGTTCACGACCAAATGATACAGCTTCTATCGAGCATAGGTCGTTGTAGGCCATATGGGTTGGTTGTTCTCTTAACCAAGGAGTGTGGAGACACTGGTATGAAATACAGGTGAGATATAAGGGTATATCATCATTGAACGTGCCAACTCCAGAGTATTCTGCTGTTGAGAATGTCTCTGATGGGATATAGGTATAAGTGTCCCTTAGACTTGAGATCACCTCAGTGACTTGCAAGTAACTCACTGTGCTTTGGTACTGGACTAACTGAATTTTTAATTCAGTGATGAAAGGCTTCTGAGCATAGTCAAGTACTTGCATAGTCAGAGTGTGATTGAGATGGGATTGACCACTCTCAGAGTTGGAGAAGAATGAGTCACTGTATTTAAATTTAGCAAAACCTTAGCCAGGATAATCCATCAGATGGATTTGATATTTTGAAATACAATGTGGACAACCTGATCAGAGTTGACAGTTGAACTCTGAGGTATCCTATAATCATTTTGGTCAAGGGGATGAATTATATGAAAACTATATCCGCATGGGTTCTAAGGATGTTGTTCTACACATTCGACCTATCCGATCGTCGGGTACCATTGCTAGATGATCACTTCGATTGGTACATAAATTTATTTCTATACTATCGGCTTAGGTTCGGACCTATGAGGTCACACACATTAGAGTTCATGATTCGATTGGATGGTTGATCAATGATTAAGAATCATTCTAGGGTTAAATAATCAATACGATTAACATTTAACCTAGTGCAAGTGTTGCAGGAGGATCGATTAGCAATTTGATTGCTAATTGGCTTAATTTGATTAAGCCAATGGGTTGAGATTAAGTCTAATTGAATATAATTTAATTATATTTGGTTTAGGCTTGATTGGATCAAGTCCAATTGGTTTATTGGATAAGCCAAGTGCAAGAAAAAAACTAGTCCTAGTTTAATTAGGACTTGGATCAACCTAATTTTTAATTTGATTAAAAAATTAAATCAGATTTAAATCTAATTTAATCTGATTAAATTAAATTTTTAATTGGATTAAAATCTATTTTAATTGGATTGATCTAATTTTGATTTGATTTGATTTGAGAAACCAAATTAAAACAAGTCATAAGACAGAATCCTAGTAAGACTAGGATTCCACCTTGCACCACATAAGCCCCCCCACGCCCTCTCTCTTATTCCATGCCAATCTCCTCTTATTTTGTATGACAAAAGCCCTCTCCCAGGTCTTTTCCACATCCAAAAGGTTTTCTCTCTTCTTTCATACATGGAAAGTGGTTGTGGATCAAATCAAAGTAGGAATAAGTTTGGATTTCAAATTCTATGAGATAGAGTTTTAGAAATCCAAAACTCTTTCCTTTTTACACTGAATTTATTCAGATTTTTTTTAAAATTTTCATGACTTTTAGGGCACATATTGTGCATCCTTTGCTAGTGATCCATGCACAATAATAAGGATGAGGCACCCAAGAGTTGGGCGCCCCTTATCTTGCCATGTTTGGATAAGCCTTGATTAGGTATTTGACCTAGAAAAAGACTCTATCATATCTCTCTCTATAAAATGAGTTTCTTCATAAAAGTTTTGAAGAACATAGAGATTTGAAAGACCTTTGGGGCATCCAAAAATTAGAGAGAAAGACCTTTGGGTTATAGAGATATAATAGACACAAGATAGGGTGTCTAGGAGAGAGTAAAGAGAAGAAGAAGAGGGTCTTCTTCTAGGGTTGTTAGTTTCATCTCTTCCCTTCCTCCATCTTGAGTTTTTTAAGAGCATCTCAGATCTAAAACTCCTTCTCCTACTTCTTATCTTTGAAAAATCCCAAATCAAAAAGAAGAAGGCACATGATCAACCATCGAAGAAGGATCAGTGCAGTATTAGCATACTGTGCTGATTTCCTGAAGCAAAACTTCTGATCGAGATTCGTGGGCTCGTGTGGATGACTCCTAGAGACCGGATATGTGTGTTATTTACAACATCATCCTCAAGCTCGGATCAGCAAGGTTAAAATATCTAACTTGCAAGGTAATAGATCTGATCTACTGTTTAATACATACATTAGATGTAGTATAGAAACATGTTGATATGATCAATATGTAGTTCATGCTATATATATTTTAATTTTTGATTTAATGCTATGTAATAATCATGTAATAGGATCTTAGATCTAGAGATTCTTTGATTTTAAAAAGTAAATTTTGATTTATTTTAGTCTTCCGCTACCTGATCTTGAAAAAGTTTCAAGATCTAACTCTGAAACCCTAGATCTGGTTCCTACAACAATAAGCTTACTATGATTCTTGACATAATTGTGACTTAGCGTGAAGGAAGGCATGGGTAGTGTTCTCAGCACTTTGCCATTATGACTTAATATAATTTAAATAAGAAACCTAGGTCTCATGCACGTCTTAAACTTTTAATCATGCATCATATGCAACTTAAATTCTAATTTTTTTAACTACCAGCATATATGAGCATATCAAGGAAAACAAATAGTTATGGACTTTGAAAAAATAATCCGAGCCATAGGATGATCTAAGGGTCTAACCCTAGGTGCATTATAGATTGAACCATCTCATGGTCAATCTTAATGCACCTCTGCTCTCCAAATACCTAGTAGTCTAGTCTTCATCACCAGGAAGTCTACTATGAATGCTTGATATTTATTTAAAAATAGAAAGAAATAATTTTTATCTATTCTCAAATAATTTTTTTCTATAATTATATATCATTATGCAAAAATCCCAATCAACAATTGAAAATATAGAAAAGAGAGGTATAGCTGATAATATAATGCATCAGGGACATCCAGCCCTTATTGCAACTCTTGCAAATGCATTAATATAATCAACTAGTAGGTAAGCATTCATGCATATATCCATCACATGAATGTTTCATAATCCATAACAAATCAACATAACATTTCATAACAATTATAAAATATTATAATAAATAACTCATGTTATTTCAATTATGATATTATTCAAACACATGTCAATGGAGATGTTTAAATATATGGGTATAGGACCGATCTTAGGATTTTTTATTCAGGTTTAACACTTGATCCAATTTTAATTTTTAAGTCTATCATTTACCATACATTTGAGTTGAGTTAACCAATTCTTAGATTAACCCTAATCCAATTAGGTTAGCATAGACTCGATCAACCATGACTCAAACTCTAATCAAATCAAGTAAATGACAATTTGATCAACCTAATTTAAACATGGCTTATAATCAAATTAGAACTATAATTTTTATTTAATCTACAATCATGAAACTCTAATCACATTAGAATAATGAATTATAGTTAAACCAATTCATCGACAAAAATCCTAATCGATGTTTGATGCATCTTTTCCATGACCAAAATTTTTTGATCCCACGCATGCCTCAGACAATAACCAAGATGGTCGACCCACAATGGTGAGTGCCTGATTACATGATGGTTGGCCCTTGGATCTTAAGTAAATGAATCAACTACAAAAATCTTAAGTCTTGGCAATGTACATCCATATGTAGCATTCTAAGATCCACGCGCATCACATGCACTGGATTTCAATTCCATCGAAAAATAGATCATAAGATCTAAGTTAAACTTGTCACACAAGTCTATAAACCATAGAATTTCATATCTAAGATTCGATCATGGATCGATAACACTTTATCATTAACAAAAATATATCAGAAACATCAACTAAATATCAATTAGAAAAATTAATTTTGACATAGTTTGAACTGAATCAAATCTATATCACAAGAATAACATGAAATTTGACTGAATCTATAAAGGATGGCTTTGATACCACTGTTGGGTTTTGAAGACATAATGAAATATAGATTTCAAAAATTTTTAACATGCATTCAATAAATGAAAATAAAGTTTGACATTTAAACAAGACCACCAAAACACAAAACCCTAGGAACCCCTTGATGATTACAATCAAATCACAAAAACATGTATATCAGGGGAAGACCAAAAGTCATATACCACCATGAAGACTATGAACTAGTTATTTTGAAATCTTCATCAGACTCCAAAGTAAAATCCCTCCAATGGTGATCGACACAGGATTGATCAAGGCCCTTCCCAACTCATCATGGTGCTACAGCCTTCTTTCTAAGTGTGCTGCCGATAGTTTTTTGCAAAAATAGGTTGCACCAATATTTGTATGCCTTTATGACCTCCACTAGGACCACTCTAGGAATCCTTTCTCAAAGTATAACACCATACAAAAATAAATCAAATGTTCAACAGTTGAACAACCTGATTTTTAGACAAGCATCACATGCTTTTCAATTTTCTTCTCCCTTTCCTTTCCATTTTCTCTCCCTTTTTTTCTTATCTTTTTCCTAGATTTTTTCCATTATTTCCTCTCATTTCCATGCCCATCCTCAGCCAAAAATTGCATGTTAAATTTGGTTGTGGTGCCCCCTTTAAATAGTAAACATGAGGCGACTCCATGGGATGCCAACTCTTGACGTCCCTTAACAATTACATGCTCCAATTAATTTTTTTATGTAATCCAAAGAGTTTGTGTGGAAACTAAAGAGGTTAACCAGCAGAAAGACTCCTCCATTACCTAGAAAAAATTAATACACCAACTCTTGGCGTGTGGGATAAGGAGAGAAGGCGTGAAACCAAGAGTCCATGCCATTAAGGACTCTACCAAAAATTCAACAAACAAAGGGGGGCGTCCAAATTATTTTTGGCATGTGGTTTTCTTGCTAGAGAAGGACTCTTCCTTCTCTTCTGCACCCATAATTCCAAGGGTCATCTAATGACACAAAGAATTAAAAATGCATGGAGAACATGGAAGGAAATAAGAGCCCAATGTGAATTGGACTCTTCCAATTCAACACCAAATAATGGGACGTTTAATACTTATTTTGGCATGGAGTTCCTTCCAAGAGAAGGACTCCACTTCCTCTTTCATGTCCCACATCCCAAGGTGCCATCAGATGGTGCACAAATTTAAGAAATGAGTGGAACATGTAAGAACTTTAAGATAAGTATTAAAGAAGGACTCTCCTTCCTTAAACCCAAAATAAATGTGACGCCACTTTTTTTTATGCATGTGGTTTTTGATGTGGAAGAGGCTGGTTCGATGTGGAACACTTTCATAAAACTAGATAAAACCATCTAATTAATTAGATGGTTCAAACCCAATCACATTAGGTCAAGGCAACAAGTCTAGGTTAGCACAAATACCTTTGCACTGAACCCAATTGGGAACTTGGGTAAATTCATGTGCTAGCAATTTAATTAATCCATTGAATTTACAATAAATTTAAATTGATTGGATCAAGATTAAATCTCTATTATGTGTGATCCATTGGATTTCAAATCTAGCTAGCAGTGGATTCAAACTCTTGATGAAATCCTAATCTGATTGGATTAGGTCAGCTCAAGAGTCCCAATCAACTAGGACTCTTCCTAATTGATTCTAGAATTAAACTCTTTTAATTCTGACATATCCACAAGTTAAGATTGATGTCTAGCAATATATCATGACTATCTGAAAGATTTAAAATTTGATAAAAATATCAAAATTATTTTTTCGTGGCAAGTTACCGTGCAATTCAATCCTTCGATCACACAACATCCCGAAAAGGCTATGGGTGTAGAAATATGTCAAACTCAATAATTTAACCATATGTATCTCGATCAGATGATGATGACTCAGTTGATAATTTAGTTGAAACCATTTCTACTATTCATCCCTGCTTTGGTTAGAGACTCTCAGAGTCACCATCCTATGAGATGATATAGGATTTTCTCTCCTCTTACAAGGAGTGACCGATTCCTTGTTGACCACTCACAACCTCCATGCACACTTTGCCATACCCAGAATATTCCACACACATCTCAAAGTGGTGTGCTAGAGAATAAACTAAAATAAGGATCCATGCATACAAGGTACCATGGTAATCTCAGATCAAAGGATCACATTTACCACTCCCACTAAAGAACCATCTATTGACATGCTGTAAGGCTCCATCAAATATTTTTTTCTGTAGGTTTGTTTAGTGAACTCATTCTCTAATGAGCACCTACATCTTTATATTAGTGTCACCACACAAGTGGTTATGAGATCGACCACCCTCTCCATCGAGCATACATAGGATGTACCAGTCTTATCGGAGTCATCGATCTCTGACTAGATGATCCAACGATTGAGAATATTTTAGATTGAGGCTATCAAAATTTTAGATCTCACTAGTATGATCTCATCATGGTCCTAAAATTATTGTCCTAATCTATGGAGTTTATCATAATCATATAAATATGATGCAGTAAATGATAAAACATAATACCTAATATAAATAAAATAACTAATATCATGCTAATGAGCAAGAAGATAATAAAGAAATATCCCATCGCATCCCCTTGCAATTGAGTTATAAGGCACTATTCTTTCAATCTCCCACTTGCACTAAAGCCAATCCCCCTTGTACCTGATTTTCATGCAATCAGGATGGTGATTACACTGCTGCTGTGTATGACTTAGTGAACTGATCCATTATGATGTTGTTAATATTAACTTATTTTTAAATCACAAATGAGATGAAAGTGCCTAGGATGTGCGTGGATACTCAGTAAGATGACACCCAACTTAATGATGAACCTTGCATTGGGCAACGTTCCTAAGCAATCTTTACTAACAGCAAATAACTGAGTCAAACATAGTTTACTATTTGAAACTCTTTCAATTCACTGCTCCTTTAGTACTTTTCAAGTACTTTGAGAATACTTTTCATAGTTTTCAAAAGATCTTATCATGAATCTGTCTGAAATCAATGATAATGCACAAGATATAATTCACATTAAGCTTGGTACATCGAATGTATGGATAAGTAAACACCTTTACACCCATTCATGTTGAACCCTTTCAACATTAATTCTATGTACCTAGACGGGACAAGCCTGCATCCACTTACACCTATCCCTATAGATGCCAAGTATATTGGATGCTTAATCCAAGTCTTTTTCCATGAAAACTTTTGTGATAAGCAAGTTATTGATCGAATGCAATATCGGGACTATCTTTTTAATATGCTGTATGTCACCTACATACATAACTAAGAAGTTAGTGGGACTCCCACTAATCTTCTCGCACACACACATGGTTCATTTATATTTGATATAGTCAAATATTTTGACTATCTCATCAAAAATGGAGGTACGATCTCCTCAATTTCTGCCCAAATTCACAAATGCAATTGCCCTCCCACAAGAGACTGCTTCTCTAGATTCTGTGTGGCAATAACAAAAAAATTTGAAGGCATCCCTGATAGCAACCTGTTGGGTCATATCCATAGGTGCTTCAACTATAGTCAATACTTAGTTGATGTTCAGGATGTTTATTTCAGATATTATAATTTCAAGTTGACTGTCAGAGCCTCTACTCATGACGTTCTCCGAATAGGTCAAGAAAATATTATTCACAATAATGTATGGTGTATCATCATTCTCAATGACAAAACCTATATTAGAGTGGTACATTACACACTTAGATTGACCTTCGGTGAGGAGGTGTGTTTGATGATTGTGCCTCATCAATGAGCACATCCAATCGAGAATCAACTTGTGGACTCTCCACAGGTTAAGATAGTTCATAGGTCTTAAACTTCTCAAGTTCAATTATCCTCCCACTATCCCCTTCTAGAAAATTTTTTTTTCCTAAATGGTAGCATACCTACTGACAAAACATCTTTTGCCAAGTAGGGTGGTAGAAATAGTATTATATACTATTCTTTTAGGATAACCTATAAAAGCCTGTTCTAGCACAAACTTATGTACATCAACCCTTCTTCACATAAGTTGGACAACCTTCCTTTTGCCTTATTCATATCTCATATAGAGTACTCGTAATAGATTTTGTTAGTATCTAATTCAAAATATTTACAGTAATTTTTAAGATATTTTTCAAAATGAGACAATAATATTTGTGAAGTATTTTAGAGAACACATCATATCACATATGAAGTATCTATCTCTGGATCGAGATATTATTAGTCTTCGAACATCCATATGTTCAAGACCTAATACCTTGCTTGCCCTGAGATATGTGATGATCACATATATATTTCTTGTTCTCATTAACATGAAGAACATCATCATCAAGTGACAAAAATATAAGACCATAGCCATAAAATTTATTAGAAGAATAGTAATTTTTACTATTAACATTAATTTCAAATCTATGTTACAATAACATAGGGATTGAAATAATATTTTTGATAAACAATGGTCTACTAGTTTCTAAATAAATAAATTTCTACAGTCTTAGCATTAATGGACTATCCATCAGTGCCAAAAGGCAAGTAGTCATCTCACCTAAGCTTTATAGGTCCTGCAACACTTTGCATAAGTAGAACCTATATAAGGTATCATATACCTAAAATTTTAAAGCTAAAACACTCAATGAATTATTAATTTGTATTACATACACACTATTAGCAGATGTAACTTTTGCATCCTGCTATTGCTTCACACTTGCAAAAAAATTCTTGCAATTTATCTTATCATTGCTGTAATGATATTAAATACCCTAGTGAAGATATTCTTCACTTTCTTTTCCTCAACCAATCTATGACATTCGGTCAAATTTTAAAAATATCCTAAGCAGTAAATGTAAAGATGCAAATGTGTATATAAGAACATAAAAAAGACTATTCATGATGACATGCACAAGTTAGATGAAGATTTTATCTAATTGTGTCTCCTACTATTTTGATAAATTTTATAGCCACAAGTATGAAATCGAGGAACATTATCATAAAGTTTCTTAGTGGGGTTGAGATCTCAATTCCTCATAAAAAGCCTTGTGGATAGCACAACAAGCTCCTATGAGTTCAAAGGTAAGTAACTCTTTACTAATTGCATCTCATGCAACTCTCAACATAATTTTTACCTCTAAAATATTTATAGCCTTGTGGATAGCACAACAAACTATAGTATTTTAGTTAAGTTATATCCTTCAATCCTATATGGTCATATCTGGATAATACTATCTTTGTGGATAGCACAACAAGGCAGCACTACCAGAATATGCCATAAGCATCACTAAGTCAGCATTATACCAATCACTATAGCAAGCTTTATGGATAACACAATAAACTCATTACAGTTTTTGATATGCTTAGTATGAGCTAAGTATTAAGTATAATTAGCTAAGTATAATTAGCTTCATTATGCATCAAGATGGTATTAAGTCAGTCCCCACAGCAAGCCTTGTGGATAGCACAATAAGCTTACTATGGTTCTTGACATAATTGTGACTTAGCATGAAGGCATGGGAAGTGTTCTCAGTACTTTGCCATTATGACTTAATATAATTTAAATAAGGGACTTAGGTCTCATGCACATCTTAAACTTTTAATCATTTATCATATGCAACTTAAATTCTAATTTTTTTAACTACCAGCATATATGAGCATATTAAGAAAAACAAATAGTTATGGATTTTAAAAAAATCATCCAAGCCATAGGATGATCTAAGGGTCTAACCCTAGGTGCATTATAGATTGAACCATCTCATGGTCAATCTTAATGCGCCTCTGCTCTCCAAATGCTTGGTAGTCTAGTCTTCATCACCATGAAGTCTACTATGAATGTTTGATCTTTATTTGAAAATAGAAAGAAAAAATTTCTATCTATTTTCAATTTTTTTTTCTATAATTTTATATCATTATGTAAAAATTCCAATCAATAGTTGAAACTATAGAAAAGAGAGGTACAGCTGATAATATAATGCAACAGGGACATCCAGCCCTTATTGCAACTCTTGCAAATGCATTAATATAATCAACTAGCAGGTAAGCATTCATGCATATATCCATCACATGAATGTTCCATAATCCATAACAAATCAACATAACATTTTCATAACAATTATAAAACATTATAATAAATAACTCATGTTATTTCAATTACGATATCATTCAAACACATATCAATGGAGATGTTTAAATATATGGGTATAGGATCCATCGTAGGATTTTTTATTCAGGTTCAACACTTGATCTAATTTTAATTTTTAAGTTTATCATTTACCATATATTTGAGTTGAGTTGACCAATTCTTAGATTAACCCTAATCCAATTAGGTTAGCATAGACTCGGTCAACCATGACTCAAACTCTAATCAAATCAAATAAATGATAATTTGATCAACCTAATATAAACATGGCTTCTAATCAAATTAGAACTATGATTTTTATTTAATCTACAATCATTAAACTCTAATCACATTAGAATAATGAATTATAGTTAAACCAATCCATCGACAAAAATCCTAATCGATGTCTGATGCATCCTTTCCATGACCAAAATTTTTTGATCCCACGCATGCCTCAGGCAACAACCAAGATGGTCGACCCACAATGGTGAGTGCTCGATTACATGGTGGTTGGCCCTTGGATCTTAAGTAAATGCATCAACTGCAAAAATCTTAAGTCTTGGCATTGTACATCTATATGTAGCATTCTAAGACCCACGCGCATCACATGCACTGGATTTTAATTCCATCGAAAAATGGATCATAAGATCTAAGTTAAACTTGTCACACAAGTCTATAAACCAAAGAATTTCATATCTAAGATTCGATCATGGATCGATAACACTTTATCATGAACAAAAATACATCAGAAACATCAACTAAACATCAATTAGAAAAATTAATTTTGACATAGTTTGAACTGGATCAAATCCATATCACAAGAATAACATGAAATTTGACTGAATCTATAAAAGATGGCTCTGATACCACTGTTGAATTTCAGAGATGTTGTAAAATATAAATTTTAAAAATTTTTAACATGCATTCAATAAATGAAAAAATAAAGTTTAACATTTAAACAAGACCATCGAAACACAAAATCCTAGGAACTCCTTGATGATTACAATCAAATCACAAAAATATGTATATCAGAAGAAGATCAGAAGTCATATACCACCATGAAGACCATGAACTGGTAATTTTGAGATCTTCATGAGACTCCAAAGTAGAAGCTCCCCAACGGTGATCGATACAGAATTGATCAGGGCCCTTTCCAACTCATCATGGTGCTACAGCCTTCTTTCTAAGTGCATTGCCGATAGTTCTTTGCATAAACAGGTTGCACCAACACTTGTATACCTTCATAACCTCCACTAGGACCACTCTAAGAATCTTTTTTCAAAGTATCACACCACACAAAAATAAATCAGATGTTCAACACTTGAACAACCTGATTTTTGGACAAGCATCACATGCTTTCCAATTTTCTTCTCCCTTTCCTTTCCATTATCTCTCCCTTTTTTTCTTATCTTTTTTTCAAATTTTTTTCATTATTTCCTATCATTTCTATGCCCATCCTCAGCAAAAAATTGCACATTAAATTTGGTTGTGGTGCCCCCTTTAAATAGTAAAGATGGGGGACTCCATGGGACTTCAACTCTTGGCGTCCCTTAACAATTACATGCCCTAATTAATTTTTTCATGCAATCCAAAGAGTTTGCATGGAAAATACACCAATTCTGAAAAAAATTAATACACCAATTCTTGGTGCATGGGATAAGGAGAGAAGGCGTGAAACCAAGAGTCCATGCCATTAAGGACTCTACCAAAAATTCAACACACAAAGGGGGGCGTCCAAATTATTTTTGGTGTGTGGTTTCCTTGCCAAAGAAGGACTCTTCCTTCTCTTCTATGCCTATAATTCTAAGAGTCATTTGATGACACAATGAGCTAAAAATGCATGGAGAAAATGGAAGGAAATAAGAGTCCAATGTGAATTGGACTCTTCCAATTCAACGCCAAATAATAGGACGTCCAATACTTATTTTGGCATGGAGTTCCTTCCAAGAGAAGGACTCCACTTCCTCTTTCATGTCCCACATCCCAAGGCACCATCAAATGGCACACAAATTTAAGGAATGAGTGGAACATGTAAGAATTTTAAGATAAGTATTAAAGAAGGACTCTCCTTCCTTAAACCCAAAATACATGTGACACCACCTTTTTTTTTGCATATGGTTTTTGACGTGGAAGAGGCTGGTTCCACATGGAACACTATCATAAAATCAGATAAAACCATCTAATTAATTAGATGGTTCAAACCTAATCATATTAGGTCAAGGCAACAAGTCTCAGTTAGCACAAACACCTTTGCACTGAACCCAATTGGAAACTTAGATTAATTCATGTGCTAGCAATTCAATTAACCCATTGAATTTACAATAAATTTAAATTAATTGTATCAAGATCAAATTTTTATTATGTGTGATCTATTGAATTTCGAATCTAGCCAACAATGGACCCAAATACTCAACGAAATCCTAATCCGATTGGATTAGGTTAGCTCAAGAGTCCCAATCAACTAGGATCCTTTCTAATTGATTCTAGAATTAAACTCTTTTAATTTTGATGAGTCCATAAGTCAAGATTGATATCTAGCAATGTATCATGACTATCCAGAAGAATTGAAATTTGATAGAAATACCAAAATTATCCTTCCGTGGCGAGTTACCGTGTAATTCAATCTTTCGATCACACAACATCCCGGAAAGACTATGGGTGTGAAAATATGTCAAACCCAAAAGTCTAACTGTATGTATCTCGATCAGATGATGATGACTCGATTGATGAATCAGTAGAAACTATTCTACTGTTCATCCCTGCTCTAGCCAGAGACTCTCAGAGTCACCATCTTATGAGATTACATAGGATGTTCTCTCCTCTTACAAAGAGTGACCGATTCCTTATTAACCACTCACAACCTTCATGCACACTTTTTCATACCCAAAATATCCCATATACATCTCAAAGTGGTGTGCTAGGGAATAAACCAAAGTAAAGGTCCATACACATAAGGTACCATGGTGATCTCAGGTCAAAAGATCACATGCACCACTCTCACTGAAGAACCATCTGTTGACATGCTGTAAGGCTCCATCAGATGTTCTTTCTATGAGTTTGTTTAGTGAACTCATTCTCTAATGAGCACCTACATCCTTGTATTAGTTTCACCACAGAAGTGGTTGTGAGATCAACCACCCTCTCCATCGAGCATACACAGGATGTACCAGTCTTATCTGAGTCATCGATCCCTGACTTGATGATCTAATGACTGAAAATATTTTAGATTAGGGCTATCAAAATTTTAGATCTCACTGGCATGATCTCATTATGATCCTAAAATCATTATCCTAATCTATGGGATTTATCATAATCATATAAATATGATGCAGTAAATAATAAAATATATAGCTCAAATAAATAAAATAATTAATGTCATGCTAGTGAGCAGAAAGATAATAAAAAAATATTCCATTGCATCTCCATATGATTGACTTATAGGATACTATTCTTTCAGCTAGATGGTATCTCGATTAGTATAGGAATCGGTTCCTATGCTACCGACTTAGTGTTTGAACCTATGGAGTCACACATGTTGGAAAATATATCTTAAAACCAATCGTGTGACGATTGTGCTAATTATAAATATATTGAATTGATAAATAATAAAAATTATTTGATATTTTTCATCACAAAGTTATTGTTGCTCCTAGATTGATTTTGATGATTACAAAGCAGATTGAAGGGATACAAATAATTTTAAAATAAAAAAGTCCTTATGCTCTTCAAGGGCAAAATCATAATTTCACTAAAATCCTGATTTGATAGTACCATTTGGTAGAACAAATGATTTGAAATCTATTGGTAAAAATTTCATTGTGTTTGGACTTATATTTTTGAAGTTATGAAGGTTTGAAGTGCATGAGTCGACTCATGAGTCAACTCATGGCACTGTGAGCTGATTGGCACGCAAAAATTCTCCTTGGCACACTAGTTTTCTGGCTTGGCACGACCTGTGAGTCGACTCATGAGTCGACCCACAAGGCATGAGTCGACTCATGAGTCGACCCCTGCTAATTTGAGCCAAGAATTTCCAGAAATGCATTCTCTGGTTTTTGCAACAGAGGTCGACTCATGAGTCCACCCCTGAAGCATGAGTCGACTCATGAGTCGACCCCTGCGACGGGAAAAGTCAGCAACGGCTATTTTTTTTGCCCATTTTAATTGCCATTTATGCTTCCTAAAAATCCTCTAACGGCTCTTTATCTACCTAAATTATTTTCTCTTGCTTCTAATGCTTCAAAATGCTTAAAATGATGAAAGAAATTACAGATTAAATAGCGGATCAAACATGAAATCAAAAATGAGAAGAATAGAAGAAAGGATCCAAAATTTGCAAGAAAAAGCCTGAGATCAACGAAAAATCCAAAAAGAAAAAGAGAGAAGATCCACAATATACCAGAGAGATTGTGAAAGAGAAAAGCAAGATCTTTCAAGGAGAGAATTCTTCATGCCTATTGTTTCAACCTTGATCTAGAGATCGTTCAAAGCTTTCAAGAGATCTTCAATCAACAATCAACCTCTTCTGAAGCATTCAAGCGTTCATCCACTTTGAGAAAATCCAAAAAAGGGGTTCTTCATTTGAGTAAAGCTTTTATTGTTATATTCGCTCATTTAAGGAGCTGTTATTGTATTAATCTGTGCTCTAAATTTTCTTACTCTTTGTGAGTTTTTGTTCTTGTGTTTGGAGGATTTCCAAAACAAGGAAATGTTGATCCGAACCTGAAATCGGAGTGTTTTGGGTTTACTTGTACCTGGGAAACAAGTGATCTAGCTTGAGATAGCTAGTGTCAGAGTTTCCGATATTTTGTATTCGGATTGAATACAAAGGATAGTGGATTGAAATTCCCAAGTAGGATCTTGGGGAGTGGATGTAGGTGCAAGGTTAGCACCGAACCACTATAAATCCTTGTGTTTGTGGTGTGCTTTATCTCTTCACTTTATTTCTTTATTATATTCTTGCATTCCTGCCTTAGGGAATTAATATTGAATTAAAGTCTTTGTTTTGTTCTTCATAAGTAATCAGTTGGGGCTTAAAATTTTTAGAAACCCAATTCACCCCCCCTCTTGGGTTGCATAGCTGGGCAACAAGTGGTATCAGAGCCGGTGCTCTAGCCCTTCTTTGATCTAACAATCAAAGAGCCAAAGATCTATGGCAACCCATGTTGGAACTTCTCTAGCCGAGGGGCAATCAACAAACCGACCTCTACTTTTCAATGGGTCTAATTACACCTATTGGAAAGCTCGGATGAAGATTTTCATACAAGCACTCGACTATGATATGTGGAGTATCATAGTGAACGGTCCTCACACACCCACCAAGATTATAGATGGTGAGGAGTCAACCAAACCCGAAAAAAAATGGGATGAGGTTGACAAGAAATTGGCACAATTAAATGCCAAAGCCATGAATGTTCTTTATTGTGCACTAGATGCTAGTGAATTTAATCGCATTTCTACTTGTGCATCTGCTAAAGAAATATGGAATAGGTTAGAAGTCACCCATGAGGGAACAAATCAAGTAAAAGAGTCTAAAATAAACATGCTTGTACATAAATATGAATTGTTCAAAATAGAGCATGATGAGTCCATAACTGCTATGTTTACTCGTTTTACTGATATAATCAATGGTTTAAAGAGTCTTGGCAAATCTTATACTAACAGTGAACTTGTAAGGAAGATTCTCAGGTCACTGCCAAGAACTTGGGAAGCCAAGGTGACTGCCATCCAAGAAGCAAAGGACTTGAACACTCTACCTCTAGAAGAACTTCTTGGATCCTTGATGACTCATGAACTTAGCATGAAGCAACATCAAGAGGATGAAGTCAAAAAGAAAAGAACCATTGCCCTCAAATCCACAACTTCGCTTGATTATGAAACGGATGACTCTGAAGATGAAGATCAGGATGAAGAGATGGCTCTCATCACCCGAAAATTTAAGAAGTTTCTAAGAAAAAGGAAACAGGGGATGAGAAAGAAATTCACAAAAGGGGATCAAAGCAAAGAAAAGGAGAAAGATCAACCCCCTATATGCTATGAGTGCAAGAAGCCGGGACATTTCAGATCCGAATGTCCACAACTGAAGAAAGGTCCCAAAAAGTTCAAAAAGAAGGCAATGATGGCGACCTGGAGTGCGAGTGATGACTCAAGCTCCGACGAGGAAACCTCAACAGAACAAGCCAACCTGTGCCTGATGGCACATGAAAATGAGGTAACTTCTGAATCCACTAGTGAATTTACTTTTGAAGAATTGCATGAAGCATTCTATGATTCAATTGATGAATTAAAGAAACTAGGGAAGAAAAACAAAGAGCTGAAATTGGAAAATCAGTCCTTAGTGAAACAAGCTGAAAATCTTTCAATTGAAAAATTCACCTTGATTCAAGAAACTCAAAACTTAAAGGATGAAATGAACAAGCTAAAATCTATAGTAGATAAGTTCACCTTAAGTTCAAACAAACTAAATATGATCCTTGAAAATCAGAAAGCTATATATGATAAGGCTGGACTTGGTTATAAACCCCTGAAGAAACAAAAATTTCTGAAGGATATTTATTATTCAAGTAACAAGTCTACAAATATTACTTATTTTAAATGTGGAAGAATAGGACATAAATCATACACATGTCTTATTAACAAATATGCAAACACAAAGAAAATATGGGTTCCAAAAGGAACCATTCTGACTAACCTGAAAGGACCCAAGAAAGCTTGGGTACCTAAGACAAAAACGTGACCTTTGCTTGCAGGTGTGTCTAGCATCCCAAGAAGGAAACAGGAAATGGTATCTTGACAGCGGATGCTCGAGACACATGACTGGTGATGAATCATAATTCATCACGCTTGATGCTAAGGATGGAGGGATGGTCACCTTTGGAGATAATGGCAAAGGAAAGATCATCGGGATAGGTAACATTGGTATCACTCCCTCCAAATACATTGAGAATGTTTTATTAGTTAAAGGTTTAAAGCATAACTTACTTAGCATTAGTCAATTCTGTGATAAAGGATATAAAGTAAGTTTTGAATCATCTGTTTGCATTGTGACAAGTCCTATTAACGATGGCATTAAATTAATAAGACATAGGCATGGCAATGTTTATATGGTAGACTTGAATGATTTAACTAAATTAGACATGCAATGCCTAGTTTCCTTAAGTGCTAAAATAAATGAGACTAGTTGGCTGTGGCATCGTAGACTTGCACACATTAGCATGCATTCTCTCTCAAAATTAATTAAAAAGGATTTAGTTCTCGGTTTGCCAAAACTGAATTTTGAAAAGGATAGAATTTGTGATGCATGCCAATTAGGTAAACAAACTAGAGTATCATTTAAATCCAAAAACACTGTTTCAACTTCTAGACCTTTAGAGCTCTTACATATGGATTTATTTGGACCAACTAGAACCACTAGTCTAGGAGGAAAACGATATGGATTTGTAATAATTGATGATTACTCTCGTTTTACTTGGGTTTTCTTTTTAGCTCACAAAAATGAAACTTTTTAAATTTTTACTAAATTTCATCGAAAAGTCACTAATGAAAAAGGGTTTTCAATTCAAAATATTAGAAGTGATCATGGAACAGAATTTAAAAATCATGACTTTGAAAATTTTTGTGATGAAAATGGAATTGACCATAACTTCTCTACTCCTAGGACACCCCAACAGAATGGGGTAGTAGAAAGGAAAAATAGAATCTTAGAAGAAATGGCCCGTACCATGCTTTGTGAAAGCAACCTTCCAAGATATTTTTGGGCAGAAGCTATTAACACAGCATGTTACATTTTAAATCGTGCTTTAATTAGATAATTTTTAAAGAAAACCCCCTATGAACTTTGGAAAGGAAGAAAACCAAATATTGCATATTTTCATGTTTTTGGTTGCCGATGTTTTGTATTAAATAATGGCAAAGAAAAACTTGGTAAATTTGATGCAAAATCAGATGAAGCAATCCTTCTAGGTTACTCCTCCACTAGTAAAGCATTTAGAGTTTTCAACAAAAGAACTTTAGTAGTTGAGGAGTCCATACATGTTGTCTTTGATGAATCTAACGATCTTCCTTCAAGGAAGAATGAGGGTGTTGATGATGCAGATCCACTAATAGAAGGTATGAAGGAGATCACTCTGAAAGACTCAGCAACTCCAGAAGACAAGGATCAAGAAGTCAAACAAAATGAGAAAGGTGAAGAAATTCAAGAACAACCTCAAAGTACAAATGACTTACCCAAGGAATGGAGGTATGTTCACAACCACCCTAAGGAGTTAATAATTGGTGATCCTATGCATGGGGTAAAAACCCGTTCTTCACTTAGAGATGTACTTAATCATTGTGCATTTGTATCTCAACTTGAACCTAAAACTTTTGAAGAAGCTGAAAATGATCATAACTGGATTAATGCTATGCAAGAAGAACTTAATCAATTTGAAAGAAATAATGTTTGGACCTTAGTAACAAGACCTAAAGATTATTCAATAATTGGCACAAAATGGGTCTTTAGAAACAAATTAGATGAGCATGGAAATGTAATCAGAAATAAAGCAAGACTGGTTGCTAAGGGATATAATCAAGAAGAAGGAATTGATTTTGATGAAACCTTTGCACCTGTTGCTAGATTAGAAGCCATTAGACTTCTACTTGCTTATGCTTGCTTTATGAAATTCAAACTATTTCAAATGGATGTTAAAAGTACATTTTTAAATGGATATATTTCTGAAAAAGTATATGTAGAACAACCCCCTGGATTTGAAAATCATGCTTTTCCCAATCATGTCTTTAGATTAAATAAAGCTTTATATGGTCTAAAACAAGCACCTAGAGCATGGTATGAAAGGCTAAGCAAATTTCTACTAAATAATGGTTTCTCAAGAGGCAATGTAGATACAATCCTATTTATTAAAAGAAACCAAAATGATATGCTAATTATACAAATTTACGTTGATGACATAATTTTTGGGTCTACTAATGAATCCCTTTGTCAAGACTTTGCTAAGCTTATGCAGGGAGAGTTCGAGATGAGCATGATGGGAGAACTCACCTTCTTCCTCGGACTCCAAATCAAACAATCAAAAGAGAGAATCTCCATCACCCAAAGCAAGTACACCAAGGAACTACTCAAAAGATTTGGAATGGAGAACTGCAAACCAATTGGCACACCAATGAGTCCCTCAAGTAAGCTTGATAAGGATGATGAAGGTAAAAGCGTAGACTTAAAATACTATAGAGGTATAATTGGTTTATTATTGTATTTAACTGCAAGTAGGCCTGATATCATGTTTAGTGTTTGCTTATGTGCAAGATATCAATCTAATCCTAAGGAATCTCATTTGAATGCTGTTAAAAGAATCCTTAGATACTTAAATGGTACACAAACTATAGGGTTATGGTACTCTAAGGACTCACAAATTAATTTATTAGGATATTCTGATGCTGATTTTGCTGGATGTAAATTAGATAGAAAAAGCACAAGTGGAACTTGCCAATTTCTTGGAGTAAACCTAATCTCATGGTTTAGCAAGAAACAAAATTCGGTGGCACTGTCTACGGCTGAGGCCGAATACATTGCAGCCGGAAGTTGTTGTGCTCAAATCTTGTGGATTAAGCAACAACTCGAAGATTTTGGAATCAAACTTAATGAAACACCAATAAAATGTGATAATACAAGTGCCATAAATCTATCTAAAAATCCAATTCAACACTCAAGATCTAAACATATTGAAATAAGACATCATTTTATAAGAGAACATGTTCAAAACAAAAATATAATTCTTGAATATGTTTGCACTGAAAATCAATTAGCCGATATCTTTACAAAGGCCCTTAGTGAGGATAGATTCTGTGAAATTAGGAGAAATCTAGGAATTCTAGATCCATTTGTCTGAAATTTCTCAATTTCCAAAGAATAGATGTCAAAAACTCTTAGAGCTCAATTTTCAACATCTATCCTGGTCCCAAAAGCTCAGATTTATCACTCTAAAAACTTATCATTGAGCAAAATTCCTTCTCCCAAAATTTCGAATTTTTTTGGAATTTATTTGTATTTTTCCTGAATTTCTGAACTTCATGAGTCGACCCCTATGAGTCGACTCAATGGCAAACTTGTAAATCCCACCAACTTTCAACGGGTTCATTGTTTTTATAAGGGTTACTGTTTGTGAGATGACTCATCTTCCCATCGTTCTTCTTCCAAAAGCCGTCTTCTCCAACTCTTCTTGCTCCAAATCCAAGGATCAATTCTGAGGCAATTCTCCCTCCTACTCTCCACCAAAAATCCCCTCCTTCAAAAGGATTTTCTGTGCTTTCTCGCTTTGCTTGGCGCGGTTTGAACGTGCCCTAGCACTTCACCGAACTTCCAAAATCCACTTCCTTTCTCCACTAAAATTCCTCTTTACTCTCTTGTGATCCCTCCTCCTCTCAATTCAAGTCTTCTTGTCTGCTACTTTATTGGATATGGCTTCAAAGATGAAACTTCCCCAAAGAAGGAAATCAATCCGTGAGCCTGAGAAAATTGTCCGAAAGAAAAGGCATGCTCAGTCTTCCAGTGTTCCCGATCCAGTTTCAGTACCTGCTCAAGGTCTCTCTCAATCCTCCATAAGCCCCAGTGTAAATCCTCTTTCTGATAGAAAAGTAGAAACCGGAAAATATATAGATTTTCGGTTCTTTGAGAAAGGAAGGCTTTGCTTTTGCTACCAAGATCAAAATCAAGGATGGGAACTTTATTGCTCTCTTAAGGAAGTCACCTATGTTGATCTAGTTAGAGAGTTCTACCAGAACCTAAATTATGGAAATGGGTCAGTGACTTCAACAGTCAAGGGGATTGACATATGCTTGAATTTTAGGATATTGGGAGAAATACTTCAGTTGCCTAGTGAAGGATACTCATATATGGAACTCCCAATTAAAGAAGAAGGGATCAGAATTATCTTAGGAGAAGCTTTTTCAGGAAATTTAAACAAATTGGAAGCAAAGATTTTGTCCATTGAGATGAGGGTCCTGCATCAGATTGTAACAAAACTCTTCTTTCCTAGGAGTGGTAGGCATGATCTACTATCTGGCAGAGATATATGTGTAATGTTTCATATCATCACTCAGACCCCCCTAAACCTCCCTGCACTTATGATAGAGGCCATGAGAGAAACTTTGAACAGATGCAAGGCACACTTGCCTTATGGTATGGCCCTTACTAGAGTATTTAGGAGGTTTGGAGTTAGCTGTGAGGGGGAGACACCTACCAAGCTCTCACATGTGGACACTTTCAACCAACACAGCCTGCATCGAATGTGAATTACAAAGACTGTTGGTGGTTGGATCAAGGGCTCTGAAGAAAGAACTGAGGAGAGAGTTGAGGAAAGAGCTGAAGACAGAACTGAAGGCAGAGTAGAAGAAGAAGGTCCATCTTCTCCTGTACATGACTTCAGGGCAGCTTCACCAGATACCCAGTTCATTCCTGATACTGAGGCTGGCCCTTCTGAGTTTACTAGGATGCCCACACCAGTGTATCAGCCAGAGAGCAGAGCACCTCATTCAGAGTTCAGACTGGCTGATGATCAGATCGAGCATATATCTCAGCGTGTGGCTTCTTTGTTGTCTAACCAGTGGAGTAGTACTTCTTTTGCACCTGGAGCTACCTCTTCTGATCAGACCATTACTCCCCACATCTCCACTGTATTTCAGATGATTTCAGATCAGTCCGTCAGGATACAGCAGCTTGAGGACACAGTCTGGAGACTGACTGGCAGAGTTCTTGACTTGCAGGGGCAAGTCCTTGCTTTGGCCTATCCCCAGCCACAGGAGTCTACTATTGAGGTCACAGACCTCACTGCAGAGGCTGGCAGGCTCAGAGGAGCACTAGAAGGTGGATATGAATTACTGAGGAAAGAGATTCGAGGATCAAGTGAGCATGCTACCACCCAGTTCACTGCTCTACTTCAATCTGTTTTCAGAGCACTAAACGTACTTGATTCTATCAGACTCATGGTATCAGCCCTAGCATCTCAGCATTCTCAGCCACCCAGTTCATCTCGCCCTCCTACTCGTGGTAGAGGCAGACGGGGTAGAGGACGCACTTCTGATCCATCATCTCCTCACCCTATATCTGATGACTCCGATCATTGACTTATCTTGATCTTTACTAGGTCCTAGGAGTTAATATCTTGTTCTAGGATCTATACCTTGAGGCCATGTATTGACAATTAGCTGGTTGAATTTTATTTTTAAGAACTATGTATTGAAACAATTATGATATTAATGGAATCATCTTTTACCTATATTTCTACCTCTTTGTAATGATATCGATCATATTTTGGATATATATTTTCTTCTTGTTGAAATATTGTCTTCTCCTTGTTGTTGTTTGCTGTTGATAATTGCTATATTAAGGGGGAGCAAACATCTGTGAAAAACTCTAAAGAGGAAGAAATTAAAGAATATTTCAGAAAAAGAAAAGGAAGAGTTAACTATGTTTGATGATGTCAAAAAGGGGAAGAAATTAAACAAAAACAAAAATTGAAATTAGACAAAAAGCAAAACCCTAAATTATGAGAAAAAGGGGGAGAAATTAATAAAAATAAAAATTGAAATTAAAAAAAAACAAAACCCTAAATTATGAGAAAAAGGGGGAGAAATTAAACAAAAACAAAAATTGAAATTAGACAAAAAGCAAAACCCTAAATTATGAAAAAAAAAGGGGGAGAAATTAAACAAAAACAAAGATTGGAAGATTAAAATAAATATTGGAGAAATTAAACAAAAACAAGGATTGAAAGATTAAACAAAACTTTGAGAAATTTGGTATCGAAATTTGGTATCAGACAGAACTTAAAGTCATCCATCAAAACCAAAATCATAAGTACAATGCAAATAAGTATTTTTTTTTGCTCTGATATATTTTAAAATTCAAACATGCTCTGATACATCTTTTGAAATTTTATTCACCTTGATACATCTTAAGAAATTTGTTTTACTCTGATACACCCTAAAATTTCTTTTAACTTGCTCTGATACATGATAAAATTTAATCTGATACAGTGTGAAGGTTTCTCTGATAAATTATAACATTTGATCTGATACAGTGAGAAAGTTTCTCTGATATATTATAACATTTGCTCTGATACAGTGTGAAATTTTCTCTGACATTTGCTCTAATACAGTGTGAAATTTTCTCTGATATATTATAAAATTTTCTTGCTCCGATACATTGTAAAATCTTTTCTGATAACATTGTAAAAAAAAAAAAAAAAATTATTTTTCTTGCTCTGATACATTGCAAAATTTATTTCTCTTCTCTTGCTCTGATATATCTTAAACTCAAAATGATCTAATACCCTTTTCAAATCTTTAAGAAAATGGACAAACTATTTTTGCATTTATATTACATGCCAAAAGAATCATACTCTTTTCAAGCATATACACCTATAATGGATTCTTTTGAAATTAATGCATTAACATAAATATTTTTGTTCAAATGTTTTGTCATCATCAAAAAGGGGGAGATTGTTGCTCCTAGATTGATTTTGATGATTACAAAGCAGATTGAAGGGATACAAATAATTTTAAAATAAAAAAGTCCTTATGCTCTTCAAGGGCAAAATCATAATTTCACTAAAATCCTGATTTGATAGTACCATTTGGTAGAACAAATGATTTGAAATCTATTGGTGAAAATTTTATTGTGTTTGGACTTATATTTTTGAAGTTATGAAGGTTTGAAGTGCATGAGTCGACTCATGAGTCAACTCATGGCACTGTGAGCTGATTGGCACGCAAAAATTCTCCTTGGCACGCTAGTTTTCTGGCTTGGCACGACCTGTGAGTCGACTCATGAGTCGACCCACAAGGCATGAGTCGACTCATGAGTCGACCCCTGCTAATTTGAGCCAAGAATTTTCAGAAACGCATTCTCTGGTTTTTGCAACAGAGGTCGACTCATGAGTCGACCCCTGAAGCATGAGTCGACTCATGAGTCGACCCCTGCGATGGGAAAAGTCAGCAACGACTATTTTTTTGCCCGTTTTAATTGCCATTTATGCTTCCTAAAAATCCTCTAACGGCTCTTTATCTACCTAAATTGTTTTCTCTTGCTTCTAATGCTTCAAAATGCTTAAAATGATGAAAGAAATTGCAGATTAAATAGCGGATCAAACGTGAAATCAAAAATGAGAAGAATAGAAGAAAGGATCCGAAATTTGCAAGAAAAAGCCTGAGATCAACGAAAAATCCAAAAAGAAAAAGAGAGAGGATCCACAATATACCAGAGAGATTGTGAAAGAGAAAAGCAAGATCTTTCAAGGAGAGAATTCTTCACGCCTATTGTTTCAACCTTGATCTAGAGATCGTTCAAAGCTTTCAAGAGATCTTCAATCAACAATCAACCTCTTCTCAAGCATTCAAGCGTTCATCCACTTTGAGAAAATCCGAAAAAGGGGTTCTTCATTTGAGTAAAGCTTTTATTGTTATATTCGCTCATTTAAGGAGCTGTTATTGTATTAATCTGTGCTCTAAATTTTCTTACTCTTTGTGAGTTTTTGTTCTTGTGTTTGGAAGATTTCTAAAACAAGGAAAGGTTGATCCGAACCTGAAATCGGAGTGTTTTGGGTTTACTTGTACCTGGGAAACAAGTGATCTAGCTTGGGATAGCTAGTGTCAGAGTTTCCGACATTTTGTATTCGGGTTGAATACAAAGGATAGTGGATTGAAATTCCCAAGTAGGATCTTGGGGAGTGGATGTAGGTGCAAGGTTAGCACCGAACCACTATAAATCTTTGTGTTTGTGGTGTGCTTTATCTCTTCACTTTATTTCTTTATTATATTCTTGCATTCCTGCCTTAGGGAATTAATATTGAATTAAAGTCTTTGTTTTGTTCTTCATAAGTAATCAGTTGGGGCTTAAAATTTTTAGAAACTCAATTCACCCCCCCTCTTGGGTTGCATAGCTGGGCAACAGTTATATCTTCTAACGAACTCCTATATTGTCATGAAGTCCTTAGGACTACTTTGATGGATAAAGAAAGATTTATACGTGTCTTTAAGCTAGTTCGCGACCAAATGATACGCTATTACTAGGATGATAGCAATATTAAGTGTAGGTCATTGTGTGCCATATACGTTGGTTGTTCTTGTAACCAAATAGTATAGACATATTGGTATAGCATACAGGTGAGATGTAGGGGTACATCATCACTGAACGTGACCAACTATGAAGCACTCTGCTGTCAAGGATAGCTCGCGAAGGGTATGGGTATAAGTATCCCTCCGACCTGAGATCACCACGGTGACTTACAAGCAACTCACTATACATTGATGCTGGACTAACTGAGTTTTTAATTCAGTGATGAAAGATTTTTGGATACAATCAAGTACTTGTTAAGTCGATGCATGAGTCAAGATGGGATTGACCCCTCTGAATTAATAGATTATATGCATCAGTGTATTTCAATTTAGCAAAATTTAAGCCCGAGTAATCTATATGATGGATTTGAAAAAGATTAAAATATAATATGGATGACTTATCTAAGATTGATAGTTAAATCTTTGATCATCCTAGAGTATTAGAGTCAAAGAGATGAATTATACGGTAACGATACGCCAATAGGTTCTTGATCTGGCATCTAGCTTGCTCCGCTCACCAGCTCCAATATGCACATAGGCCATGCACCCAAATACTCGTAGATGGCCCAGCCCAACTATCCTCCCAGACCACATCTCCTCTGGAAGCCTGCCATCCAACCTGGTGTGAGGTGACCGATTGACCAAGTAACCCACTGCGTCAACTGTGTCAACCCAGAATGCCTTTGAAAGCCCTGCCTGCAGCCTCATGTATCGTGCCTTTTCCAGAAGTGTTCTATTCATCCTCTCAGCTATCCCATTCTGCTGTGGAGTCTCCTTAACTGAGAAGTGTCTCCTGATCCCACACTCCTCACAGTAGTCCTGAAACTCTCTGCTGGTGTACTCCCCGCCATTGTCTGACCTCAGACACTTCACGCTCCTCCCCTGCTCCTTCTCCACCTCAGCTTTCCAGATTTTGAACTTGGTGAAGACCTCAGACTTCTCTCTCATGAAGTAAATCCAGAGTTTCCTTGAGAAATCATTAATCAGGGTCATGAAGTATCTGGCCCCATTCCTAGTTGAAACTGGGGCTGGTCCCCACACATCCGTATGTACTAACTCCAGAGGGACTGCACTGCAGATTGTACTGATGTTGAACTGAACTCTCCTCTACTTTTTCATCTGGCAAGGCTCACAGATCTCCCTTGTAGCACCATCCTCCAGATCAGAGATGAGTCCTCTCTTGCTCAACTCCCTCAGCCCCTTGTCACCCATGTGACCTAGGTGGTAGTGCCACATCCTGTAAGCCCCCTGCTGGTCCTGTGCTGCAGCTGCTGCATCAGACTCTCCGGTCACCATAGATCCCTCCATGCGATAGAGGTTATTGTCCAACCTCCTGCCTCTCATCACTACCATAGCTCTATTGGAGATGTTCAGTACTCCGCTTTTAGCCCTACTGCTGAAGCTGTATCCACTACGCTCCAAGTAGCCTAGTGACACCAGATTCTTTTCCAGCTCTCGGACGTGCTTTACATTTATCAATGTCCTCACAATCCCATCAAACATCCTCACCCTGACTGTCCCTATCCCAGCCACCTTGCAAGGATGATTGTCGCCTAGAGTCACTAATCCCTCATCTGTCTTGGAGTATGTCGCAAACCAAGACCTGTGTGGTGTGTAGTGATGTGAGCACGCAGAGTCTAGTGTCCACTCCTCTGTGTAATGCCTGTGACCATCTGATACCACAAGTAGATCATCCTCCACCTGCTACCCAGCAACTGCACTCACTGATTCTGAGTCACTTCTTTCTCCCTTCTTGCTCTTCTATAGTGGACATTCTCGCTTGAAGTACCCGAACTCGTTGCACTTGAAGCATTTCATCTCTTTCTTTCCCTTCCTGGACTTGGACCGCCCCCTGGACTTGCTTACCTCTACCTGTCCTCTCCCCTACTGCCAAACCCTCCTGGGAAGCCCAATCTCTGATCAACTTTTCCCTTTGCTCATTAGACCTCAGCACCGAGACCATGTCCTCATATTCCAGAGTCTCCTTGCCGTAGAGCAGTGTAGTCACCAAAGAGTCATATGATCCTGACAGCGAACACAAAAGCAACAGGGACTTGTCCTCCTCATCCAGCTTCACCCTGATATTCATCAACTCCATGCACAACTTGTCAAACCTCTGAATGTGGCCAATCACATCAGATCCCTCCTACATTCGAAGACTGTACAACCTCTTCTTCAGCATTAGCTTGTTGCACATATTCTTCCCCATATACATGGTGTGCAACTTCGACCAAAGGCCCTTCGGGGTCTTTTCTTCTAGCATCGAATACAACGTCGCATCCGCCAAACATTCTCTGATCACCGAGCATGCTTTCTTCTCCAACGATGCCCACTGTCTATCTATCATTCCCTCAGGCTTTTCATTCAAAGCTTGATTCAGATCTGCTTGCACCAGAAGATCCTCCACCCGAATTTTTCACATGGAAAAATTTCTCTTACCATCAAACTTCTCGAAATCGACCTTCATATTGCTGCCCATGACTGGATCCAAGCCAAACAAGCAATATAAAATCAAGAAATATAGAATATACCTTGATGGTACTTTGCTAAAAATTTTTAGTACTTGAGATCTTCAACTTCTCGTGCTTAGAACTGCTTTCTCACCATCATGGCTCTGATACCAACTATTGGAGTACGATCCCGACTCCTCCCACGGACCTTGGGTGTAGCGGAACCAGCAACGAACAAATCTAGAGACTTCTGGACTTGATCGAAGGCCCTTGACGAAATCAGCCTGGTTGCTGTCTTCTTCGTCAGCCTTTCGTTCTAGATGAAGAACACCTCTAAGATCACCTCTAAAAAAATCCAAAATCTGGTACCCAACCAGATCAGGCCTAGACCAAGGTCTTTCAATTCATAGATCTCAAATTGGCATATTTTAGATAGGGAAGAAGGTAGATAGAACTAGACCTTGTAGATCTGTCCTGCTGCAGCCTTTCCTGTAGATCCGTTGATGGAGATCTCACTCATGCCTCAAACGACCTCAAATCAACTCCATATCTGAGAGAAACTTGTACCAACCTTGTAGAAAGAGATTCCAAGTCCTAGACCTAATGTTTGGGTGGCTGCAAGAGAGGGAGAGGCAATATGGTTGGTGGCACAAAGGGGGAGGGGCTCAAAACCCTAGCACCTCCCCTGCTTTTCCTGCCTTCTATGGACCTGGCGGCAAGAAACCCAGGGTTTCTTGCTCCTGGGGCATGGAGAATAGCTGGAGAGAGAGGGAGAAGAGAGAGAGAGACTTGGGAGAAAGGGTTTTCGTATTTCTTGGCTTAATCAAACCTATACAGTGCATGTATATATAAACACAGGGTCAAGTGACCCAAACCCAAAACTCCCTTGACCAACTCTATGGGAGATTAGGTTAACCCAAGCCCATGTACACCCATGACTCAACCTAATCTCACCTATCTTGAAACCAAATCTGGTCCATAAAGAGTTGGTCCCTTGAGGCCCACATAACCTAGACCTCAAGAACCCGAAAGGCCCACAGCCTTTCAACCTAGGGCCCAACTAGCCCTAGAGCCTCCATGAAGCCCTCATGAATGATGGACCTTGGCCTTAGCCTTGGTCCCCTGGGCCTTGGGCACACCACCTGGATCACAACAAGAAGAAGGGGTTCTTGATCTCTATTATAGAGATCAGATGCATGGATCCAGAAAGAAAAGGAGAGGGTCTCTTTATTCTTCATCTTCATCATGTTTCTCTTAGATCAGCCAAAGGATATTATCTTTGCGAGCTAGCACTCCCAAGGAGATCGATCAGCACAAAGACTTAGTGTGGATACCCATAGAGGTCGGACATGTGTGCGGCTACTAAGCATCATGAAGAACCAAGTACTATGAATTATGGATGTGGTGATTTGCTATCCGCACTTAGGTATGAAGTTTTGAATTCAATTAATATTTAGATATGATCTAAATATAAAATAGATATGATCTATACTTGCTGAATTTTAGATTTCAGATATACATACATGTGTATTAGTTTATGTCATAGATCATGTATGATGATTTAGATTTTATCTATGCATGCATTGTAGATTAAATTATTTAATCTATGTATGTTTTGCTATAAAATTTTGAAAATGCATGCGCATCACCCACCATGCTTCCCTTCAGTAACTACCTTTCAAAACACTTGCCTCAGACACCAATAGGTCAACCTATTCCAAATTGGGCTTGGCTTTTGGTTCTTCACTACAAATTGAGATTGCATCCATCTAAAGTATATTCATGATACAATCCTACTCCTAAGATTTGTAGTGATTCATAGAGATCCCTGCATATATCAATGAAAATACATATGTGGCTATTACGTAGTCCTTATGTTTATGTTAATTTCATTTGATGTTTTATGTATCAATCTCTTTTCATCCTAGGAAAATTATATCACATAACGACCCTCGTTATGCCAGGACAACCTTATATTAAGATGATCTAAAATTGATTTATAAAACCTTTGTTCATCAACTTACTCTAATTTGAAAAACATCCATATCATCAAAGATCAGATCCAGATGAATCTCTATCTATGAACATCATCTCATGCATGAGCATATAATAAAGATAAATTCAAATCTAGCAGGATTCACATCATATAAAAATTAAATACCAAATTTATAGATGCATGAACATAGGAAATTAGATTTTTAGATCTTAAAAATAATTTTTAAATCTTAAAATTAATGTATGAACATAAAATAATCTAAATTTTATATTTAAAAATAGATTTTCATATCACAAAATCCATCACATGAATTTCAATCATTCAGATTTTTAGATCTGAAAATAGATTTTCAGATCTTAAACTCCATCTCCTTTCCATAATCATTCATGATTTCAGATTTGAAAATAATTTTCAGATCTGAAATCAAATCTTAATCTTGCAATAATGAGATGGCTCTGATACTAATGTTAGAAAATGTCATCACATAGCGATTCGGTATGTATGCAGAGATTTCAAAAAATTTTTAATATGCAGTCAAAAAAAATTTAAAACTTTTCAACATCGTTATAGGACAACCATATGACATAATGTATCAATGTTATGTTAGGACAGCCTTATGTCAGAACAATATTAAAATAAAACTCTAATTAGATCTAATCTAATCAAGAATGTATATAAAGATCATATCTCAACATAAAATTAGGCATCATCATATGTACATGATTAAGATTCAAGAAAAAATAAGAATTTGATTTTTTCCTTTCCATGGGTAGATCTTCACTACAATTCAATGATCCATGGATATCTTCATGGCCCATCGAATCCATGATCCAATGATCTATGGATGTCTTCAAGATCTTTTTGAAGTTGCATAACTGTCTGACCTTTATAGATATCCACATGAGGCTGATCTGATCAGGAGATCTTGTTCTCACCGGGGTTCTAGCTCCCTTGCAGAGATCACTTCTTGGATTATCCAATCTTTTATCTCTTCTCAAGGAAATCAAAAAAATTGATGTGCAACATCATGTAAAAGGAGCTGATCAGAAGCCATACGTGGGTCCAATTATGCATTTAAGAGCCAAGTTGGTGACTTTGCTCACTTGTGTAGAAGTGTGATGTTGGTGCAAATTTGATTTGGTGAGAATTGAAGGGGCTATCACAAGTTTAGAAGGTTGTTCAGCAGCCACCATCATTTTCTTAGCAGCGAGAAAGGTCAAGTTTAGAAGGTTGTTCAGTAGCCACCATCATTTCCTTTACAGTGAGAAAGCCCAAGTTTAGAAGGTTGTTTGTTACTCAGCAGCCACCCTTATTTCCTTAGTAGTGAGATTTTGTTATGAAGTTATTTTCTTTACTGAATTTGGCTTATTTTACACTATGTTAAGCCCTAATTTTGTCCCCTCTTATATCTATATAAATGGAGGTGGCCCTATATATTGGTGCATTGAACATAGGAGGAAACAAAGTGCTACTGAAGTTTTATTTGCATCTAACCCTAGTGTTAGGGGCGAACTAAATATTCAGAACTTATTACTCTCATCTTTCATTCTTGAGTGTGGCGTTCTAATTGAAGGGAAGGGAAACTGTTTCTCTTCGGATAGCTCAGGTTGCATCTAAAATTTTTTTATTAATCTACATGAATAAGAATCAAATCTTTACTAGATTAGCAGTAGAATCAAAGATCAAATCTTCAAAAATCTAAAACAAACCTTCACAGTGGCCTGAAAGTGCAGACCCTCTACTTCGCATACACGCCAGACAATGCAGAAAAGCGGGATGAACTCCAACAAATCACCTTTGCAACTCAGCCAAATGAGGGATGAGAGGTGTTGGTGTGATGCCTCACACCAGCAAGGAGGACGCCCACAAGAGGGCCCACAACAAGGGAGGGGGCACCAAAGGGGAGAGGCCAAGGAGAAGATAGAAGGGCTTCTCTCTTCTCACGCCTCTCTCTCTCTCTTTCTCTCTTCTCTCAATCTGATTTATTTGTTATGCATCCATAGGTAGAGACCCTCTCTATCTATAGATAAATCTCATAACCCAATAAGTATAGGACTCCTAACTCATACTTTGAATCAGTCTAATACTCATGAAAGAAGGACTCCTATATGAGATAGTATTGCCATCACATATGACAACCATATTGCACCCAATCCCTCACCCACATGGGATGCCCACAATGAAGAAGCTTCCAGGTGTTGGTCAGCCCATAAGAGAGGAGATTCTCAGTGTAAGTAGGATTTTTCAAATCTCATCCAAAATGGATCTGATTTGAATCCAATTCGAAACTGGTTTGAAATAATTTTGAAAGGCTATCAATCCCAAACTCTTTAGGACTTTTGTACCAAGTCTAACTTGAATTTTTAGACCCAATTAAGCTTAATTAATTTAGATCTAATCTAAAATTAATTAGCACTTAAATTTAATCTTTCATATACTCCATAGATCATAGATCAGAAACTGTTTATCCCCAGGATCGAACCTAAACCTTATGTGTAGTGCTAGCTAGATATAGTCAACTCTTCAATCCCATTTGACCCATAACTTAATTCTCAATCAAGTTAGCTTATATATTCAATCAAGTCAAGTACTTTCAAATTAGATATATAAATATAGGTCAATACTTTTCTACAGTGTCTGACTTGTGTGTGTGACTCCATAGATTCAAACACTAAGTTGATAGCACAGGAATCGATTCCTGTACTAATCAAGATATCATCTAGCAATGGTTATTGACGTTCAGATAGGTTGAATTATTGCAAAAAAATATTTCAGAATCCATACACATAGTTACCGCATAATTCATCTTTTTGACCCTGAATGCTCTAAGATGGTCTCAGGTTAACTGCCAATCGAGATTGCTTTATCCACATTGTATTTCAACCTTTCAAATCCATCTTATAGATTACTCTGGCCAAGGCTTTACCAAATTAAAATATAGCGATACATCAGCTTCAATAATCCGAGGGGGTCAATCCCATCTTGATCCACACACAGACTTTGTAAGTACTTGACTGTACCCAGTAGCCTTCTGTCACTACATTAGAAATCCCAATAGTCTAACACCAAATTACAGTGAGTTACTTATAAGTCACTATGGTGGTCTTAGGTCTGAAGGATATTTATACCATGTACTTCATGAGCAGCTCTTGACAGTAGAATGCTCAGCAGGTGAGTCACTTGTTCAGTAACGATGTACTCCTACATCTCACATGTATGCCATACCAGTCTCATCACACTTCTTGGTTAAGAGGACAATCATTATGGCACACAACAACCTCCACTCGATAAATATCATCATCCTGTAATGACGTATCATTTGGTCAGAAACATGTTTAAGAACTATACGATAAATCTTCTCTTTATCATACACTAACATAGCTCTAAAGACTTCATCACAACACAAAAGTTTAAGGGAGATAAAACTTTGTGATGAAAAATATCAGAATAACTATTATTCATTAATTAATTTCTCCTTTCCATCGATCTTCTAAAGCTCGACATCACCTCAGTTCACGATCTCTCATACCAGGTGATAGTAGTGCAGAACATATTGCAGCATCCGATGCAGTATTGTATTCCGCTTCACATACAGAATCGGCCACAATATGTTGTTTGGAACTCTTCCAGCAAACAGCTCATCCATTTAAGATAAATACATATTCCGACATGCTTCTACTATCATTGACACAGTCTGACTAAAAATTAGAATCAGTATATCCCACAAGTTTTAGGTTAGTGTCTCCATAGATAAGCCATTGATCTTCAGTATTTCTCAAATACTTAAGAATTACTTTCGCAATCTTCTAATACTTCTCACCCAGATTAGATTGGTATCTACTCACTATCCCTAGTGAATAAGCCATATTCAACCTCATACACATCATATTGTACATGATAGATTTCACTATCGAATTATATGATATTCTACTCATACGCTCTCTCTCCTCAGGAGTTGTCGGACAATCTTTTTTAGAAAAAGTAACTCCATAGCCTATCGAAAGATAGCCTTTTTTAAAATTGTTCATGTTGAACTACTTCAACAAGATATTGATGTATGTGGATTGGGACAATCTAAATAATCTTGTAGATCTATCCTTATAGATCTTCATCTCTAGGATGTAGGATACTTCTTCCAAATCCTTCATGGAGAACTATAATGATAACCACAGTTTCACACTCTACAAAGCTGAGATGTCATTTTCTAGTAACAGTATATTATCCACATACAGCACAAAGAAGGTGACAATAGATTCGAAATCCTACTTGTAGATGCAAGGTTCTTCTCCGTTCCTAATGAAGTCATACATTTTGATCACCTTATCAAAATACATGTTCCAACTCCTAGATGCCTGCTTAAGTCCATACATAGATCTATTCAGCTTGCACACTTTCGACTCCTCTATGGATGTGAACTCTTTAGATTGTACCATATACACCTCTTCTACCAGCTCCCCATTAAGGAAAGCAGTTTTGACATCTATTTATCAGTTCTCATAATCTAAGTGTGCAGTGATAGCAAGCATAATCCGGATGGACTTGAGCATTGCCATAGGAGAGAACGTCTCATCATAGTCAATACCATAACGCTGACGGTAATCTTTGAAAACTAGAAAGACTTTATAGGTATCTACCTTTCCGTCCGCTCCTCTTTTTCTTTTGAAAATCTATTTACACCCTATAGATTTTATCCTTTCAGGTGGATCAACTAGTGTCCATACACCATTGACCTCCATGGACTCTATCTCAAACTTTATGGCCTCAAGCTATTTTTGGGAGTCGGGCCTTTGCATGGCCTCTATATAGGTGATCAGATCCTCATCGTTCTCATCAAGTTTGATAGAGTCACTGTCTTAGATCAAGAAATCATAGTATCTATCCGATTGATATAGTACTCTACCAGATCTCCTTAATGGTGCCTCTACTAGCTTCGAATTTGATTCACCAATCAATTTCAATTCAATGTATGTCGATCTTTTCACCTCATGAACTTCATCAAGTTTAATTTTATAGACATTAGCTCCTTTACTAAGAAACTTCTTTTCCAAAAAGACTGCCTAACTACTGACAAATACTTTTTGTTCTGCAGTGAGGAGGAAGTAGTATCCTTTAATTTTTTTTAGGTACCCTACGAAAAAGAATCTATCAGACTTACATTCAAGCATATCTATCTTTAAATGCTTGACATAAGCTGGATACCCCCAGATCCTAAAGTGTGAGAGCACCGGCTTACACCCAGTCCACATCTCATATGGAGTTTTATCAACAGACTTGCTTGGCACCTTATTCAAAATGTAGCAGACAGTTTCCAAAGCATATCTCCAAAAGGAGATTGGCAGACTCACAAAGTCCATCATGAATCAGACCATGTCTAACAAGATTCAATTCCTTCTTTCAGACACTGTTATGTTGTGGTGTTCCAAGAGGGATCCACTATGAGAGAATCCCATTCTCTTCTAGATATGTCAGAAACTCACTGGTGAGGTATTCACCACCTCAGTCTGACCAAAGGGTCTTAATACACTTTTCAGTCTATTTCTCTACTTCAATACGGAATCGTTTGAACAATTCAAATGATTTTAATTTATACTTCATAAGATAGACATACCCATACTCCGATAGGTCATCTGTAAAGGTAGTGTAGTAGTATCCTCTTCTGGCACTTATGTTCATAGGTCCGCATACATCATTATGTATTATACCTAGGACATCGCTGGCTCTTTCATCTTTTATCTTAAAAGGTGATTTAGTCATCTTACCAAGTAGGCAAGATTCATAGGTAGGTAATGATTCACAATCATCTATCTCAAGGATACGTTCTTTGATCAACCTATCAATCCTACTCTTATTCACATGATCAAGCCTATAATGCCAAAGGTAGGATTCACTGACATTATCTAATTTAGGATGTTTACTAGCTATATACATTGCACTAACAGGCCGTGATATTATGTATATGCATATTTTAATTATCCACGCATAATTGCAGTATCATTCATAATGATATCATAAAAATTATTCTTTATTATAAATCTGCAATCAAGTTTGGCCAAAAGACCTACAGAGATGACATTCATCAAAAAGAAGAGACAATAATGACCATCATTTAACATAATACTACTGGACTCAAAGACAAGCTACAAAGTTTCTAAGGCCAGAACTGGAACAAGACTTCCATCTCCAATGTTGAGCAGCCGCTTGCCCTCTTGAAACTTTCTACTTACCTATAGTTTCTGTAATGAATTGCATATATTAATCAAACTTTCAGTATCTAATACTCAGGTAGTGGTATCACAAATAGAGAAATTATAAGAAGTTATCATATAACTACCTTGTGAAGCAACCATTTGCTTCTTTCTCTTATTCTTAGGCTTGTTTGGGTCAAGGATGGCTATGTAGGCAGAATAATTCTATTGGGCCTTATGTGATGGTCCCAAAGCTCAGGGAATCAAGGTTAAAGCCAAGGTCCAAAGTTCATGAGGTGGTCATGAGGTTTCTAAGGCTAGTTTGGACCCTAGGATGAAAGGCTGTCAGTCTTTCGGATCTTGAGGTTTAGGAATTTTGGGCCTTGAGGGGCTAACTTATATTTGGACTAAGATTAAGCCCAAAATTTTGAGATTGGGTCAAGTCATGGGTGTACATGGGCTTGGATGAGTGCAATCTTATATTGAGTTAGCCAGAGGAGTTTTTTGGGTTGGGTCATATTGACCCTATATATAAAGATACATTGTATTCTGACTCGATGAATCGAAAGAATACTAAATTATTTTCTTCCTAACATTCTCTCTCTTCCTTCCTCTCTCTCTGGTCTTCTCCACATTCTAGCAGCAAGAAATCCTAAGGTTTCTTGGCCGTCAATCCCAAAAAGGAAAGAAAGGAGGTGCTAGGGTTTCTAGCGCCCTCCTTGTGCATGTTCCCTTTTTGCGCGGCCCCTCTTGGCCACCTAAGAAGAGTTTCATGCCTCATCTTTTATTTTTTAGAGGCTTCATCAAGGGTACTTTCAGATTTTGAAAGGTAGATTTCAGATCAGGTGGAGAAGGGATTTAAATCATAGAAAAAGTTTCTGTTGACAGGATTTACAAGGCTGCTAAAATCCTAAAGGCTGCTTTTGTTTTGCTTGGTTGTTAGCCTTCAAGGACCTCCACAACCTGATCCTTGCTGTTTCCTAATATCTACAACCTAGGAAAGTTGCTCCAGCAATTGGTATTAGAGCACGGATTGTGTGGAGAAAGAAGGAGACTCCAGAAATTAAAAATCTTCAAAGGCTAAAATTTCAGCAAGGACCTGTAAAGGTATTTCTCAAATCCCTTGGAGTTTTGTTGTGTTTTTGATTTGGATTCAGCCATAGAAAGCAATATGAAGGTTGATTTTGAGAAGTTTGATGAGAAAAAAAAATTTTTCATGTGAAAAATTTGGGTAGAAGATCTTTTGGTTCAAGTAGATATAGATCAGGTGTTGGAAGAGAAGCCTGAAGGGATGACGAATCATCAATGGATGTCCCTGGAGAAGAAGGCTTGTTCTATGATTAGAAGATATTTAATGGATGTGGAGCTCTATTAGATGTTAGAGGAGAGGATCTCGAAAGGTTTGTGGTCAAAGTTGCACACTATGTATATGGAGAAAAACATGTGCAACAAGCTAATTTTGAAGAAGAGACTGTACAGCCTTCGGATGCTGGAAGGTGGAGATGTCTTGGGTCACATCCAAAAATTTGATCAGGTGTGCAATAAGTTGCGGAACATTAGGGTGAAGATGGAGGAGGAAGATAAGTCATTACTACTGCTATGCTCGCTGCCCCTTTCCTATGATCCATTGGTGACGATGCTGCTCTACGACAAGGAGACCCTGGAGTATGAAGACTTGGTCTTGGTGCCACGGTCCAATGAAAAGAGGGAGAAGTTGACCAAAGAAGGTTCTCCCTAGGAGGGCTTGGCCATGGGGGAGAGATCATGAAGAGAAAGAAAAAGAGGCAAGTCAAGGGGACGGTCAAAGTCTCAAAAGAGCAAGAGCAAGAAGGAAGCAAGGTGCTACAAGTGCAACGAGATCGGGCATTTCAAACGAGATTGCCTATGGTGAAAGAACAAAAAGGGAGATAAGGGAGGATCTGATGCACTAAGTACGGTGGCTTATAGTGAGGTGGAGGATGACCTCTTGGTGGTATCAGATGGTCACAAGCAAAACATAGATGTATGGATCCTGAATTCAACCTGTTCGCATCACTACACCCCAAACCGGTCTTGGTTCACTACATGCACCAGGATGGATGAAGAGAGCGTGATACTTGGAGATGATCATCCATGTCGAGTTGCTGGTATTGGGAGCATTCGGGTGAGGATGTTTGATGAGATGGTGTGGACTCTTACTAATGTGAAGTAGTCCCTGATCTGAAGAAGAATCTCGTGTCACTTGGTTACCTGGAGTGGAGTGGCTACAGCTTCAACAGTTGTACTAGGAGTGGGGTGTTGAACATCTCAAATAGAGCCATTGTAGTGATGAGAGGTAAGAGGATGGAGAACAACATCTACAGGATGGAAGGATCTATGGTGACTGAAGAATCTAATGTAGTAGCAGCAGTGCAGGATCAGCAGGAGACTTACTGATTATGGCACTATCGCCTAGGCCACATAGGAGATCGTGGGATGAAAGAGCTGAGCAAGTATGATTTGATTCTAGATTTGGATGGAGGGATCTTACAGGTATGTGAGCCATGCTAGATGAAAAAGTAGAGGAGAGTGCAATTTGCCAGTAGTTCAGCCTGCAGTACTGCCCCACTGGAACTAGTTCACATTGATGTGTGGGGACCGACCTCAATTTTAATCAGAAATGGGGTGAGATACATCTTGACCTTCATAGACGATTTCTCAAAGAAGGTATGGGTCTATTTTATAAAGGAGAAATCAGAAGTCTTCACCAAATTCAAGATGTGAAAAGCTGAGGTGGAGAAGAAGACAGGTTGGAGCTTGAAGTATTTGCGGTCCGACAATGGGGGAGAGTACACCAGCAAAGAGTTTCAAATTTTTTGTGAGGAGTGTGGCATCAAGAGGTACTTCTCAATGAGAGAGACTCCTCAGCAAAATGGGATGGTCGAGAGGATGAACAGAACCCTTATGGAAAAGCACGGTGCATGAGGTTGCAAGCAGGACTTCCTAAGGTATTTTGGGTTGATACAGTGGATGCAGCATGTTATTTGGTGAATCGATCACCTCATACTAAGTTAGATGGTGATATTCTAGAGAAAAAATAGTCTAGAAGAAAAATTGGGCTGAGCTATCTAAGGGTGTTTGGGTGCACGGCATTTGTGCACATTGGTGCAGGTGAGCAGAACAAATTAGATGTCAGGTCACGAAAGATGGTATTGATATCCATGAGGAGTTAAGGGATACTGGCTATGGGATCTCTTAGAAAAGAAGGTTTTCATTAGTAGGAATATCATCTTTGATGAAAATTCAGTTCTCCAAAGACAAGATGGCATAGAGGAGTAGCAGAAGCAACAGGAGGTCCAGTAGGGCAGCACTGGATAACTAATATCCTATTCTGTTTTGCCACTTGCAGGTGCATCTAAAGGACTTGGTATTCAGGTGGAGCACTCCCTAAAGGTATCTCCATAGGCGGAGAGAGCTCAGATGGATGAAAGAAGCTAGGAGATCCAGCAGGACCAAACAAGACTTAGGACAGATATCGGGGTTGCATTGCACAAGTCCAAAAGGAACGTCAGGCAATCAGAACGATATGGCTTCGAAGAAACAATGTCATATACCCTAATGATAGTTAATAGAGACCCCTACACCTATGAGGAGGCTATGGAGAGCTAGGATAGAGAGAGATTTGGGTCCAAGCAATATCCAAGGAGATGCAATCTCTCCACAAGAATGAGTCGTGGCGATTGGTACAGTTGCCACAAGGGAAGAAACCCATTGGTTGCAAGTGGGTTTACCAATGCAAGAAGGGGCCTTCAGAGCAGAGAGGTATAAGGTACAAGATGAGACTAGTGGCCAAGAGATACTCCCAGAAGGAAGATATCAATTTCAGTGAGGTTTTCTCTCCTATCATCAGGCATACTTCCATCAGGATGTTACTGAGCATCATAGCAGCTTAGGACTTGGAGCTGGAGTAGATGGATGTCAAGATGGCATTCCTCCATGGGCATCTAGAGGAGAGCATCTACATGGAGCAGCTACCTGGGTTTCGAGAGCCAGGAGCAGAAGGAAAGGTCTATGTGTTGTAGAAATCGCTGTACGGGCTGAAGCAATCACCGAGGCAATGATACAAGCAGTTTAATTTTTATATGAGGAGCATCAAATTTTTTAGGTGCGAGTATGACTCTTGTGTTTATGTTAAATCTTTGAAGGATGGATCTAGGATGTTTCTACTCTTGTATATAGATGACATGCTTATAGCATGCAAAAGTAGGAAGATTGTACAAGAACTGAAGGCAGCCTTGTCTCGGGAGTTTGAGATGAAGGATTTGGGGCCTGCGAGGAAGATCTTAGGTATGAAAATCTTTAGAGATTGAGCCAAGAGGTTGCTGTATTTATCTCAAGGAGGTTACATCAAGAAGGTCTTGAGAGGTTTGGGATGAAGGAAGCAAAACTGGGCACCACTCGATGGGCACTTTAGACTCTCGAAGATGATGTCACCATAGACTGAGGTGGAGTCTCAGAAGATGGAAAGAGTGCCATATTCCTTTGGTGTGTTGAGTCTTATGTATGCCATGGTGTATTATAGGCTGGATATCGCCCATGCAGTGAGCCAGGTCAGCAGGTTCATCGCACAGCCTGGCAAGGAGCACTGGTGAGCATTGAAGGAGATCTTCAGGTACTTGACGGGTACTGTTGGAGTCGGTATCTACTACAAATAGTGAGAAGGTGCTGAGGGACTCTCCAACCTATCCAAAAAGGCTCAGAGGGCTGATAGGAGGGTTCATGGTGTGGATTTCGATGGAGACCTGGACACCCAACGGTCGATGATAGATTTTGTATTTAGCCTGTTTGGAGGTCTCATTTCATGAAGATCATGCTTGCAGTCCATCACAGCCTTATCCATGACTGAGATGGAGTACATTGGTATTATGAAGGCAGTGAAGGAGGCCCTATAGTTGAAGGGCTTGGTGTTAGAGATGGGCCTTGCACAGGAGGCCGTCAGGATGCACTACGATAGTCAAAGTGCACTATTATTTGCACAAAACTCTATCTACCATATGAGGATGAAGCACATCGATATCAGGTATCATCAAATCAGAGAGCTTGTGAAAGAAGGTAAGGTGGAGCTGGTGAAGGTCCACACTAAGGAGAATCCAGCAGATGCACTGACGAAGATACTTCCATGGGATTGCTTTTGAAAATATGTGACACTGATGTACTTGATGGATAGGATGGGTTGATTGAGGCCTTAGGACACCAAAGTGGAGATTGTTGGGCCTTATGTGGTTCTTCCAAGGCTCAGGGGACCAAGACTAAGGCTAAGGTCCAAAGTCAATGAGGTGGTCATGGGGTTTCTAGGGCTAGTTTGGGCCCTAGGATGAAAGGTTGTCCATCTTTCGGGTCTTTAAGTTAAGAGATTTTGGGTCTTGAGGGGCTAACTTATATTTGAGCTAAGATTAAGTCTAAGATTATGAGATTGAGTCAAGTCATGGGTGTACATGGGCTTGGGTGAACACAATCTTATATTGAGTTAGCCAGGGGAGTTTTTTGGGTTGGGTCACATTGATCCTGTATATAAATATACATTGTATTTTGACTCGATGAATCGAAGAAATACTAAATCATTTTCTTCCTAACCTTCTCTCTCTTCTTTCCTCTCTCTTTGATCTTCTCCACATTCTAGCAGCAAGAAACCCTAGGGTTTCTTGGCTGCCAATCCCAAAATGAAAAGAAAGGAAGTGCTAGGGTTTCTAGTGCCCTCCCTGTGCATGCCCCTTTTTGTGCGCCCCCTCTTGACCATCCAAGAGGAGTTCCATACCTCATCTTTTATTTTTTAGAGGCTTCATCAAGGGTACTTTTAGATCCCAAAAGGTGGGTCTCAAATCTAGTGGAGAAGGGGTTCGAATCATAGAAAGAATCCTGCCGACAGGATTTACAAGGCAGCTGAAATCCTGAAGGCTATTTTTGTTTTGCTTGGTTGCTGGCCTTCAAGGACCTCCATGATCTAATCCTTGCTATTTTCTGATATCCACAACCTGAAGAAGTTGCTCCAACAAATTTTTCTTCCAATGACCCAGCTTCTTACAGATGAAGCATTCTACCTAGCTCTTGTCAACTTTTGACATTTTGCTCTGCTTGGGATCGACGGCACGGGACTTCTGTGTCTTTTTTTTTGCTTCTCCTAAAAGATTGACGTCCTACAGATGAACCTCCTACTAAATTCACTGGCTCCTTTCGGAGCTGGCGATCCTTCTCAAAAGTCTGCAGTAACCCTAGCAAACTATGGTAGTTCACTGCAGGCTTTGTCATTCTATAATGATTGAGAAATAGTAAGTAAGATTTTAGTAGCGAATTGAGAATAGCATCCTTTCCTAACTGTTCATGCAATGGAAAGTCAAGTTTGCTAAGACATTCAATATGCTCAATCATGTACAATATATGATCGGTGACTAAAGCCCCCCAACTCCGGTTTAGACTTCCCTTGCAGGTTCCGGTGGCGGCCGCGGTCATCTCAACTCCAGCTTCTCTGATGTCGGCATAATTTTACACCAACAGAATTGGCACTAGAGGAAGGGCCTGTGTCTTCGCAGTATCCTTGTTCTTAAAGGAGTGCTCAGCGGGACCGTCTCCAGTCATCCTCTCCAACATCTTTCTCTCCTTCTCCTGCCAGATCTCCACCTGATGCCTCCCTAAAAGGCATCCACCAGGTGATCCACGGCCTCCACGGCCAGATCTCAGCGAGTTTTGCATGCTCCAGCCTTGTCTGTAGTTTCCCAGGCTCCTCCTCCTCCGGCAATGGCAGTCGGCATGGAGCAGTTCAACTTACTGGTTCAGTAGGTCAGGGGCCTCACCGAAGTAGTGCAGGCCATGCAGCAATAGCCGCAGGCATCAGTGCGGCTGGAAAGAGCATCGTCGGAGTTCCAAAATCCGACGATCGGGCGGGCCACTTGGGCCAGCCGCCCTGTCTTCCCCAGGAAGGGGAAGTAGAAGGTGGAGAGCCCTCCGTCCGATTAAGATTCCACCCCCGGAGAGTCCCTACCTCCATTCCACCAGATGACCCTCGAAACTCACAGTCGAGAGGACCTCCTGGATCAAAGATTTTAGGAGATGAACCGACAGATCGAAGAGCTCTGCTTGCTCCCACTGCTTACGGTGAGGACATCTGCACTGACCCTCCTTTCTCTCAAATGATCATGCAGGAACCAATCCCGTCGAACTTCAAGCTCCCCCAATTCGAGAGCTACGATGGGACCTCAGATCCAGTTGACCACCTGGAGACCTTTCGAACCATGATGCTGCTCCATGGCACACCAGACACCATCCTGTGCCGAGCTTTCCCATCTACCTTGAAGGGAGCAGCAAGAAATTGGTACTCGGTACTAAAGCTGGGTACTATCTTCTCCTTTGACCAGATGAGCCACTAGTTCGTTGCTCATTTTGTCAGCAGCCAGCATCCCCGGAGAGGTTTGGAGTCCCTCATCAACATCAAGCAAAAAGAGGGAGAATCTATCTGAACTTACATCAACTGTTTTAACGCCGCCGCATTGGAGGTCCGAAACTTGGACCGATCGGTTGCAATGGCCACCCTGAAGAGCGGTCTTCAAAAGAACGATCTTCTGTTCTCCCTGAAAAAGAAGTATCCCAAGGACTTCGCTGATCTGCTGGCTGGGGCTGAAGGATATGCCTGAGTAGAGGAAGACTTCAAGTTGAAGGATAAGGAGGCCGCGAAGGAGTGGCAGGCGGGCGACTCCAGTATGCTCATAGTTGAAAAAGGGCCGAGTGAAGCTCGACCACGTTCTCAAACTCCCTCTGGACACAAGCATGTCCAGACTCCTCCCTGGGCTCATAGGTAGAGAAGTCCGGACCGCAGAGTTTGACGGAGCTCTCCCCCAAGAAGATTCCGCAGCTATGCCCCTCTCAATGCATCAAAAACTCAAGTACTGATGGAGGTCAGGGAGCAGCTGCCGAGGTCAGAAAGGATGCACACACACCTCAGAAAGTGCAACCCTAACAAGTTCTGTCTCTACCATCCTGACCACGATCATGACACGGAGGAATACATTCAGCTTCGAGATGAGATCGAGGAGCTCATTAGATGAGGTTGGCTTGACAGATTCATTCAACGCCAGCCTGAAGGTAGGGAAGATCGGCCAAGGGCCCTACCACAACCGGAGCTGCCAAGGAGGGAAGAGTAACCTGAAGATCGGCCTCCAATTGAGATCATCAACTCCATCTCTGGAGGACCTCGATGGGAAGCAGGCCTTCCGTGACTATGGGATTTGAAAAATCTACGAATGTATTACCAACAACTTTGCCCTAAATAAAAATTTCTTTCATATTTACGTATCTTTTCTTTTGGCATGAGCTTGTAACGACAGGGAGGAGAACCTCACAGCCATGTTAGGAACAGGAGGAGAACCTTGTCCTAACATGAGTAAAGTCGAAAGTCCGATTATTTTAAGACCGAATGGGGGGAGAGGCCCTTATAATGGCCCTTATGTTCCCCCACAGCCATGTTAGGAACAGGAGGAGAACCTTGTCCTAACATGAGCAAGGTCGAAGGCTCGGTTATTTAGAGATTGGATGGGGGAAGAGGCCCTTGCAACGGTCCTTATGTGCCCCCACAGCCCTGTTAGGAACAGGAGGAGAATCTCATCCTAACATGAGCTGAAATCGATTACGTCGGGAACAGAAGGAGAACCTCATCCTGACATAAGCGAAGATCCGATTGTTCAAGATCGGATAAGGAGGAAAGCCTCCTCAAGGCTCCTCTATGCTCCCATGACCCCGTTAAGAGCAGAGGGAAAACCCTCACTTGAACACAAAAAAAAGGGGGGGGGAGAGATGAAAAGGGAAAGCGATGAACTACACTAGTGATAAGTGAAAAATAAACTACATCAAAGACACAAGGGACCTCGTCTCAATGAGAAAGGAGACTCTTATCAAAAACCCTCAAGTCTCTAAGAGGGAACTCAACACAGGCTGAGGAAAAATCAACTTCCTCAAGGTAACGAGAAGTTCAGGCCTCCAAGCTCGAGCATCGGGAGGAAGCATCAAACTCAGATGGCCTCGAAAAGACCTATGGTCATAAACAAAAAGGGCAAATCAACATGATGACGACGAGGAATCTTCAAACAACGTCGACATCGAACAAGATAAAAGATAAAAAAAGTTCGATAAACGATGTCTCAAAACAAGAATAGATGAGGAATTACAAACAACGCCGACATCGAACAAGACGGAAGACAAAAAAAGTTCGATAAACGACAACTTAATACAAGAATGGATAAGGTAATAGAAAATCTCCTTTTCATTTCAATAGTAAAGTGCGCATTACAAAGCCCTTGATGGCCAAAAAAAAAACTCTAAGGAAGCTCGACCTCATCAGACTTCAAACTCTCGATTCCAGCCATCGTCGAGAATTATTTTAAGTACCTGACTTCTTCTCCCAGTCCCCCTTTCTACTTTCTCCTTCCATAGGATCGGGAAGTACTCATAGTAGAAGATGTACCGCAAGCGCGGGCTCTGGACGATCAAGGCGAAGCACGGTCGAACTTGTCTCTTCTACCCTTGCCTTCTTCGCCGATCCAGAAGTTGCAGCGCCTTCCCTCTTGTGGGCCTTGAGACTCTTGGCTAGCATCCGAACCGCATCCATGCCCATGCCTACAATAAAGGAAGATCGGCACAGTTTAGAAACAGAGCCATGAAAAAGAGAGAGTTCTGGAGCAAACCTAGGTTGGTCTGAAGGATGCAGAGATGCAGAGATGGGGATGACTCGAAGAATGCCTAAGGCCAAAAAGGACGCTGAGGAAGAACAGAACTCTCAGGAAGAAGGAGGGACCGAAGAAACTCCTGGGCGAAGTGAGATCCCTGAAGGAGGGAGGCAGGTTTAAATAGGCGACAGGGTCCGATGCAATAATGACTGCAGGACTCCTCTGGCCAGTCTATAACCGCCGCATGGCCCACTCATCGTGGCAAGCGGCTGAAGGTGGCCGACAACTGATAAAACCATTATTGCACCATACCTAGGGCAGCACTCCAGCGAGAATTTTGAAAAAATCTTTTCCGAAAAAGCTCCGGCACCAACGCGCCAAACGTCAAAATATCTAGAAACAATCAAGTATGAAAATCGAGAGAGGCAACTTCGACTGTGAAAGTTTCTCTGTACTTCCTTCATTCGGAATCCAAACTTGAAAGTAGGGGGACTTGTGTTGGGTATAAAATACCCCCAGCCGAAGTTCGCAAAGGGCCGACCCTTCCAGGGCTCTTCCGGCTTCCGACCTTGTGGGGCATCTTTCTGAACTCCCTCGATCGGTCGAGCTTCCATATTACCATCCAGACTTCTTCGATAATGAGCTCCTCCATTCACATATCGGGCTACTCCAAATGCTCTTTGGGCTTCAATATCAATCGATTTTCTGCAGTGATCGACTATTCTCTGAATCTCTTCCGGACTTCTTCCAGCCACAATCGACTCTACTCCGAACTTCCTTCGGACTTCGTCAATGGCCAAGCTTCTCCAACAGCAGGACTTCTACAGTAACCAGACTCCATCCAAATTTCTACAGTGGTCGATCACCTTCTGGATTTCACCCGAGCTCCTGCGAGAGCCGGACCTCTACCCTGAATTTCTATTGCAAGTGGACTTCATCCGAACGCCTACCAGGGCCGGGCTTCATCCAAACTCCTACAGTGGATGGATCCCAGACGAATCTCAACAACAAAAGGGCTCCACCAGCTGGATCTCTACTCCGAACTTCTACTACGAGCGGTCTACTCCGAACTTCTACTACGAGCGGTCTACTCCAAACTTCTACTGCAAGCGATCTACTCCGAATTTCTACTACGAGCTGTCTACTCTGGATCTCTACTGTAAGTGAATTCCATCTGAGCTTCTACTGTAAATGAATTCCTTCCAAACTTCTGTTACAGGCGGACTTCAGTCGAGCTTCTTCAATAAGCAGTCCCCATCCAGACTTCTACAAGAATCGGACTCCGCCTGAACTTCCGTAGCGGATGGATTTTGGATGAACTTCTACAACAGACGGGCTCCAAAAGCTGAATTTCTACAACGACCGACTGCCTTCGGTGTCTGCCGTACCTCCCCAGCCATCAACCTTCAATAGTATCAGTCAGACTTCAACAACGCCAACCGAACTTCCAAAGGATCCTCTAGACTCTTCCAGTGGACGAACCTCCCCAACGCCATCCGAAGTCCACTGCCGGTCGATCCTCTGTCGGATTCCTCATGAAACCGAACTTCTCCAACAGAAAATCCCCATCCGAGCTTCTACAGCAGATGGTTCCCGCCTGCAGCATCAACGCTCTAGGCACTCGACAATAATAGACCCGTCAGCAACCTCGAAAACATCCAAGCTTTTCCTGAATTGATGAGACAGAGAGCCATTCTGCTCCATCAGACATCCCAGCCAAGCTTCAACCGACAGATCCAAACTCTCTGGCAAGTCACGATAATGGCTGCTACCCTACTCCACACTCTGTAATGGATTCTACATGGCTCCACCACTCTCTGGCAAGTCACGACAACGGACACCACTCCACTCTCCGTAACAAACTCCACGTGGTCCTGAACAGCCCCTGATGCCACTACTCTCCGTAACAAACTTCACGTGGCCTAGAACGGCCCACTATCAGGTGGTTGCAGATGTCGCCGTCAATCAGTTATGCTCTCCGTCTATAAAAAGGGACCTCCAGATACGTTCTTCTCTAAGCTCAAAACTCTATCTTGAAACTCTGCTAAAATTCTCATTCGAGCAATCCATTTTTATTGAGGCAGAGTACTGACTTGAGCGTTGGAGGGTCTTGCCAGAGCACCCCCAACTCCAGTTTAGACTTCCCTTGCAGGTCCCGGTGGTGGCCGCGGTCATCTCAACTCCAGCTTCTCCAGCATCAGTGGAATTCTGCACTAACAATTGTTATTTCTATCCCAATTTTTTTTAAATATCATTTCTGTAGGCCTTTTGGCCAAAAATGATTATGAAATTTCAATAAAAAAATAAGTTGGTAATATCATTATGAATGGTGTTACTATTTTTTGTGGACATTTGAACAATGGTGTGTATATATTATCACAACCTGTTAATATAGTCTATTCGACTGGCAAGTACCCTAGATTAGATAGTGTGTCAGATATCTACTTGTGGCACTGTAGGCTAGGTCATATAAACAAGAATAGAATAAACAGATTGACTCAAGAGGGAATCCTCGAAGTCAGTGATTGTGAATCACTTCCAACCGGTGAGTCGTAACTTCTTGGTAAAATGACCAAGTTACCTTTTACTAGAAAAGGTGAGAGAGCTACTGAGCTCTTGGGCTTAGTACATACTGATGTATGCGGGCCCATAAGCACAAGTGCTAGAGGTAAAAATTTCTACTTCATAACTTTCACGGATGATCTATCCAGATATGGATATGTCTATCTGATGAAACATAAGTCGGATCCATTTGAAATGTTCAAACGATTCCAAAGTGAAGTAGAAAAATAAATTGGGAAGAGTATTAAAACTCTTTGATCTGATCGAGGAGGAGAATATCTTTCTAGTGAGTTTCTCACATATCTAGGAGAGAATAGAATTCTCTCCCAATGGACTCCTCTAGGAACACCATAGCATAATGGTGTGTCTAAAAGGAGAAATCAGACTCTGTTAGACATGGTCTGATCCATGATGGGTTTTGCCAGCTTGCTGATATCCTTCTGGGGATATGCACTCGAATCGACCTGTTATCTGTTAAATAAGGTTCCAAGTAAGTCTGTAATTAAGACTCCATATGAGATATGGATAGGACATAAGCCAGTACTTTTACACCTTAGGGTTTGGGGGTGCCCGGTTTATGTCAATCGATTAGTCACAGACAAACTTGGACCTAGGTCTGACAAATACACATTCATTGGGTACCCCAAAGAGATCAAAGAATATTTTTTTCTACCATGCTGATGAACAAAAGATGTTCGTCAGTCTTAAGACAATCTTTTTAGAAAAGGAGTTCCTTGGTGAAGGAACCATTGCCTCTAAGGTTGAACTTGATGAAGTTCAACAGGTAGAAGGACTGACACCAATAGCTGAACCTGAGTCAGATTTAATTAGATCAGATCCAGAACCCAATGTACCTGCACCATTAAGGCGATTCGTAGAGTACCACGTCAGCCAGACAGATACTACGATTTCTTGGTCCGAGATAGTGATCCCATCAAACTCGATGAGAATGATGAGAATTCGATCACCTATATGGATGCAATATAGAGACCTGATTCTGAAAAATGGCTTGAAGTCATGAAATCCAAAATGGAGTCCATGAAGGTCAACGATGTATGGACATTGGTTGACCCACCTGAAGGGGTTAAACCCATTGGGTGTAAATGGGTGTTCAAAAGGGAAAGAGGTGCAGACGGAAAGGTGGAGACCTATAAAGTCCGTTTGGTTGCCAAGGGATATTGTCAACGTTATGGTATTGACTATGATGAGATGTTTTCTCCTGTGGCAATACTCAAATCCATTTGGATAATGCTTGCAATAGCTGTCCATCTGGATTATTAGATCTGACAAATGGATGTAAAGACAGCTCTCCTGAATAGAGAGCTGATCGAAGAGGTGTATATGATACAACCTGAGGGATTTACATCCACAGATGAGTCCAAGGTGTGCAAGCTTCAAAAATCTATTTATGGATTGAAGCAAGCTTCTCAAAGTTGGAACATGCATTTTGATAAGGTGATCAAAATGTATGGCTTCATTAAGAATGGAGAAGAGCCAAGCATCTATAAATGGTTAAATGGTCCAGTTGTAGTATTCTTTGTCTTGTACGTAGATGACATTCTCTTAATCGAAAATGACATCTCCGCACTACAGGGAATAAAAGTTTGATTGTCATCGCAGTTCTCCATGAAGGACTTGGGTGAAGCATCCTACATTTTAGGGATGAAGATCTATAGGGATAGATCTAAAAAGATGCTTGGATTATCCCAGTCCACGTACATAGACACTGTGCTGAAGAGGTTCAGCATGGAGAATTTTAAGAAGGGCTATCTACCGATAGGCCATGAAATTTCTCTCTTTAAGAAGGATTGTCCGACAACTCCTAAAGAGAGAGAGCGTATGAGTAGAGTTCCATATGCTATGACCATGGGATCTATCATGTATGCCATGACATGTACAAGACCAGATATGGCATACTCACTAGGAGTAGTGAGTAGATACCAATCTGATCCTAGAGAAAATCACTGAAAAGTGGGTTAAAGCCATCCTTAAGTATTTGAGAAATACTAAGGACCAATGGTTGGTTTATGGTGAGTCAGATCTGAAACTTATGGAGTTCATAGACTTCAGCTTTCAATGTGACCATGATGACAGCAGAAGCATGTCGGGTTATATCTTTACTCTGAATGGTGGAGCTATATGCTGGAAGAGTTTCAAGCAGCATACTGTGGCAGACTCTGTTTGTGAAGCAGAGTACACGCAGCATCGGATGCCGTGAAGGAAGCTGTGTGGTTGAGAAAATTCATCACCGAGCTTGGAGTAGCACCCTCTCTCGATGGTCCAGTCCTGCCCTACTGCGACAGCACTGGAGCCATAGCTCAGGCAAAGAAACCCAAAGCACACCAGCAGATGAAGCACATTTTGCATCGCTTCCACCTGGTCTGAGAAATCATGGATCAAGGTGACGTCGACCTTCAGAAGATCGACGGAAAGGAGAACCTGGCCGACCCCTTCACTAAAGCCCTGGCAATAAAGGAGTTCGACAACCACAAGTTGAAGATGGGTATTAGATACTGTGCCGAGTGGCTTTAGGACAAGTGGGAGTTGTTGAAAAATATGTCCCAAAAGCCAATCGTCAAGCTGTTGACGGTTGAGCAACCAAGTATTGTAATTGATTTGTTAATAAATAAAATATATTTGGCATTTTCATCATAAGCATTCATCTTCTAATGAACTCCATTGTTATGATGAAGTCCTTAGGACTATTTAGATTCGATAAAGAGAGGATTTATCGATTAGTCCTTAAAACTGTTCACGACCAAATGATAGGCTGTTAATAAGAATGACAGCTTCTATCGAGCATAGGTCACTGTAGGCCATATGAGTTGGTTGTCCTCTTAACCAAGGAGTGTGGAGACACCGGTATGGCATACAGGTGAGATGTAAGGGTACATCATCATTGAACATGACCAACTCCAGAGCATTCTGTTGTTGAGAATGTCTCTGATGGGATATAGGTATAAGTGTCCCTTAGACCTAAGATCACCTCAGTGAATTGCAAGCAACTCACTGTGCTTTGGTACTGGACTAACTAAATTTTTAATTCAGTGATGAAAGGCTTCTGGGCATAGTCAAGTACTTGCGAAGTCAGAATGTGATCGAGATGGGATTGACCACTCCAAGAGTTGGAGAGAATGAGTCACTGTATTTTAATTTAGCAAAACCATGGCCAGGGTAATCCATCAGATGGATTTGATATTTTGAAATACAATATGGACAACCTGATCAGAGTTGACAGTTGAACTCTAAGGTATCTTATGATCATTTTGGTAAAGGGGATAAATTATCTGGAAACTATATCCATATGGGTTCTAAGGATGTTGTTCTACACATTCGACCTATCCGGTCGTCGGGTACCATTGCTAGATGGTCACTTCGATTGGTACAAAAATTTATTCTTGTACTACCGACTTAGGTTCGGACCTACGAGGTCACACACATTAGAGTTCATGAACCGATCGGATGGTTGATCAATGATTAAAAATCATTCTAGGGTTAAATGATCAATATGATTGATATTTAACCTAGTGCAAGTGTTGTAAGAGGATCGATTAGTAATTCGATTGCTAATTGGCTTAATTTGATTAAGCCAATGAGCTGAGATTAAGTCTAATTAAATATCATTTAATTAGATTTAGTTTGGACTTGATTGGATCAAGTCCAATTGATTTATTGGATAAGCTAAGTGCAAGAAAAAAACTAGTCCTAGTTCAATTAGGACTTGGGTCAACCTAATTTCTAATTTGATTAGAAAATTAAATCAGATTTAAATCTAATTTAATCTGATTAAATTAGATTTTTAATTGGATTAAGATCTATTTTAATTGGATTGATCTAATTTTGGTTTGATTTAGTTTGAGAAACCAAATTAAAACAAGTCATAAGATAGAATCCTAGTAAGACTAGGATTCCACCTTGCACCACATAAGCCCCCCCAACATCCTCTCTCTTATTCTATGCCAATCCCCTCTTATTTTGTGCGACAAAATCCCTCTCCCAGGTCTTTTCTATGTCCAAAGGGTTTTCTCTCTTCTTTCATACATGACAAGTGGTTGTGGATCAAATCAAAGTAGGAATAAGTTTGGATTTCAAATTCTATGAGATAGAGTTTTAGAAATTCAAAACTCTTTTATTTTTGCACCGAATTTATCCAGATTCTTTTTGGGGTTTTTGTGACTCTTAGGGTATACATTGTGCAACCTTTGCTGGTGGTCCATGCATGAAAATAAGGAAGAGATACCCAAGAGTTGGGCGCCCCTTATCTTGCCATGTTTGGATAAGCCTTGACTAGATATTTGACCTATACAAGGACTCTATCATATCTCTCTCTATTAAATGAGTTTTTTCATAAAAGTTTAAGAGAACATAGAGATTTGAGAGACCTTTGGGGCATCCAAAAATAAAAGAGGAAGACCTTTGGGTCGTGGAGATATAATAGACACAAGACAGGGTGTCTAGGAGAAAGTAAAGAGAAGAAGAAGAGGGTCTTCTTCTAGGGTTGTTAGTTTCATCTATTTTCTTCCTCTATCTTGAGTTTTCTGAGAGTGTCTCAGATCTAAAACTCCTCCTCCTACATCTCATCTTTGGAAGAGTCCAAATCAAGAAGAAGGAGGCACCTGATCAACCATCGAAGAAGGATCAGTGCAGTACTAGCATACTGTGCTGATTTCCTGAAGCAGGACTTCTGATCGAGATTCGTGGGCTCGTGTGGATGACTCCTAGAGACTGGATGCATGTGCGGTTTGCAACATCATCCTGAAGCCTGGATCAGCAAGGTTAGAGCATCTAACTTGCAAGGTAATAGATCTGATCTATTATTTAATACAGACATTAGATGTAGTATAGAAACATGTTGATATGATTAACATGTAGTTCATGCTCTATATATTTTAATTTTTGATTTAATACTATATAATAATTATGTAATAGAATCTTAGATCTAATAATTTTTTTATTTTAAAAAATAAATTTTGATTTATTTTAGTCTTCCACTATCTGATCTTGAAAAAGTTTCAAGATCTAATCCTGAAATCCTAGATCTGGTTCCTTCAACTAAAACCTATTATCACATTAGAATTTTTGTTTCTCCCTCCGAGGAGTGTGAGAGACTCAAAAAATTTATGGGAGCTTTTTGTTTATTTTTAAACTCTCTAGAATAAACTATTACAAATACAATCATCTAATTAAATCTTTACTCTCTATGATCAATTCTTCAGCTTCCAACACTTTATCTCGAATCCTATTTATTAACCACCTAACTGAAATCAATTACACATTCTAGCTCAAAAATCTAAGAATAGTTCTTAGCTTTTAAAAATTAAATCATGTTCTTGATCAGGTTAACCCAATGACATCAGCTTATCCAATCCATAGTCAATGAGCTATACTTGACAAATAGTTGGACATTGACAATTAGATTAAGTGCTATAAATTAGACTTCATAGTTGATGAAATCCAGTGGATGCATAAGGACATGTAGATTGTCAATGACATGCTGATTCATCTGTAATAGTTGTGAGATGATCAGAGTCGCACAATGCATGAGATGCATGATGGACAGTTTATCCATGATCGATGATCAAGGACATTAAAGAACTTGAAAAGCTCGACATGACTATGCATAAGAAATTGCTAATGGATTTGATTCTATAATTTCTTATTCATATGGATACTTTATGAAACTATTATATGAATAAATATTATAGCACTTTAACTGAATTGATTGATATGCTGGTAACTAAGGGACCTTAAAAAGTTTAGAGGTACATACTTGAAGAACCTAAAAGAAATATTTACATATCTTCGAAAAGTATGTCGAATTGCTCAAAATTAATCTTACAATTTTCTCTTTTTCATTAGACTCTAGTGCATATTACGCACTTTAATATAAGATCCAGGGAAGGAAGAGGACCGAGGTAAGGTGAAGTGACTCTTTTGAGTCGGCAATGGTGCAAAAGTTGCACTAGGCCATGGATTTGGTGCAAAAGTTGCACCAAATCTTGATGATTACCATTTGGATTTAATTTTTATCATTTGCATGGTGTGATGCATTTGTAAAAAATTATTTGAGCAAAATAGTGAATGCCATTAGGTCTGAGAGATCCAAAACCAAATAACCTAAAGTATATAGATGGTTCCTTTAGCTAGGTCATGTATGAGAAGAAATAATCTACCGACTGAAAAAAATAGGTCTTTGGGCTCATTGATTGTTAAGTCATATCTAGTCTGTGAATCATCTCTTTGAGGATTAATGACCAAGCTATCTTTTATGGGTTAAAGGAATAGAATCACTGAAATACTTATCCTAGTACGCATACGATATGTATGGTCCATTTGATGAGCCAGACTAGGAGGTTATCACTACTTCATTATCCTTACTGATGAGCAGTCATGGTATAGGTATGTATGTGAGATATAAATCTGAAAGACTTTGAATGGTTCAAAGAATTTAGATATGAAGTAGAAAAGATAAATCAAAAAATTCCTAAAGGTACTTCAATCGGATCGAGGATGCAATACCAAATAGAGAATTTATTGATTATCTAAAAAGAATGGCATAGTTTCATGATGGAATTCTTCTTGTACACCTCAGATCAATGGTGTATCTATGAGGAGCGATGGCACTATATGAGATATGGTTCGGTCCATCATGAACGTCACTAATTTAACTATTATTTTTTTAGAAACAAGATTTAATTTCTGAAATTTAAATTAGGTTTCCTCTAAAATTGGTTTCACCACACCATATGAGATATAATATGGTGGACAAGTTAGAGGATAGGTCTGTGAGAATTCATTTATAGGGTATCCCAAAAGGTGTTTGAGATATCACTTTCTCTTCCCAGTGGTTCACAATGTGATTGTCAGCAATCATACTATTTTTTTGGAAACAGTGGGAGGATGAACTCAAAGAGAAAGTCTCTAAAGAACAATGAGTCACAAGACCTATACAATCTATTTAAGATGAGCCAGTATATGTAGTACTTTCTCCACCTCGTCGATCTAGTAGGATCTCCTATCCTTTAGAAAGGTACTTGGTATTCTTATAAAGAATTCAGAGAAAGTATTTCTCAAGGGAGATTGGGAACATAGGGATGATCCCAAAACCTACAATGATGTGACATGAGGAATCATGTAGTTATATGAAGGTTAGTGGGAGGGTCCTATGCTGATATCGATTATGATGTGGTTACATATAGAATTTTCTTTTCAAAGACCTTTGTCAAACATTCTGGAAATAAAAGGTCTATAGAGATAGATCCTAAAAGGATGTTTGGTTTTCACAGATAAGTACATAAAAGAGATGCTGAAAGGGTTCAGCATTTAAACCTTTAAGAGGGATCAATTATCTTCTTGGGCATAGGTGTATGCCATGCTATGTACTTGACTTAGTATATCTTGCTATGAAAATCACGAGCAGATATTTGTTGAATCCAAGATGGGAGTATTGGATTATAGTGAAAATATTTCTAAGTACTTGAGAAGCACTAAGAGATTATTTCTCATCTTTGAATAAAGGTTAGAGCTAAGAGTGGGAGGATATGTTAATGCTGATGGTAGAATTGAAGTGAATTTCAATGCAGGGGTAAAACGATAATTTTGAAATTTTTTCAAAATTATAATTTTACAGCAGAAATTATTAATTAATCAAATTAATTAATATGTATTAACTCTACACAAAGATCTAAATATGATATATATAGCATGTATTTAAATTTAAAATTTCAAATTCTATAGTAAATATTTTACTATTATGTGTTCAGAACACATTACCTTTGTGCAGGTAGTCGATCGCTGCAGTCTGATCATCGTCGAAAAGGTCTGATCATTGTAATATAGCCACACAGTATGTCTGACCTCCACAGATCATCCACATGAAGCTCTCAGTCTGATCGGCTCCTCACGAATGCTAGTTCGTTGCAGAACCCTTTCGACAACTGATGCTGATCGAACTCCTTCGATCGATGTCTGTCGATTCTTCGGATGCTCTGGATCATAAGCAGAGATAGTAGAGAGGTTGATGAAGCTCTCTCTAAAGTTTAGTAGACTCACGATACTCGTAGCTCACCTTCTCACTTCCCGAACCCTAGGCAGAAACCCCAGGGTACTCTTAGAAAAACCTGCGCCCTTTTTGTTTCTTTTCTTTTCTCTTCTTTTCTTTTCTTTTCTCATGCACCGAGCCTTTCTCATGCCACCCTTTCTCTCTAAGATCAGATGTGCATGCCCCACCTTCTCTCTCATTTTAAAATGGTGCAAGACCTCATCTTTTCAGCATTTTCACCGCGTGAGAGGATAAAGCTAGGTGGTTGCTCATTTGAATTCAAATCAAATTTGAATTCAAATGCCAACCAACCTATCCTTCTCCACTCAAGGCATGAGAAGAGAAGGGGCATGGGTTCTTTGTGCATGGAGAATTTAAACGAGAAACTTTTTCTCATGTAGAGCAAGTGGCACACAAGTGGATAAGGTGGCGCATGGGATTAGTTGCTCATTTAAATTCAAACATCATTTGAATTTGAATGGCCAACTAATCAATCTTTATCCATTCAAATGGTGCACAAAGGAGGGGCATGGGAAGGTCTCTGTGTGGGAGAAAATTCACGAGAACTCATTTCTCATGAATTCAAATAGGCGCAGGTGAGGTGAGGTGGCACAGGGAGATAAGTCAAAGGTGGTTTCAAACCTAATTGAACCAACCTTATTAAAATAGGTTAGGCACAATTAGACTAAATTAAACCCAACACAATTAGGCTTAATTAGGCTCAATAAAATCTTAATCAAATCAGGAATTGACTAAGCCCAACCCTTGATCAGATCAGGGACCAAACCTCCTTGGCGATTAGGTCAACTCTTAACCTAATCGGGTCAAACCTAATTGAATCTAATTCAATTGGACTTGATCCAAAAAAAATTACTCAATCAAATTGAGTTAATTAATGATCAAATCACTAATTAAACCTCCCATAAATACTGAGTCCAAATTCGATGGGCAATCGGACATCAAAGTCCATCGATATGAAATCTTGATCGAAGAGTCCCAAACCAGTGGGACTCTTGACCCCGGTACCCAAAATGTGTGGAACTCATGATCAGAGAATCCTGATTCTCGATCACAGAGTCTCAGACATGTAGGACTTAGAGTCCCCAAGCATTAGGACTCTTGATCGAAGAGTCTCAGTCCAGTGGGACTCTTCACCAGCCATCAGATCAGATAAAAACTTCTAATGTGTGTGACCCCACAGGTACGAACCTAAGCTGGTAGCACAGGAACCAATTTTTGTACTAATCGAAATGACCATCTAGCAATGGTACCCGATGTTTGGATAGGTCGAATAGTCGCAATCGCAACACTCAGAACCTATGCGAATATGGTTACTGTATATTCATCCCTTTTGTCCCCTGTGTATAGGACGACTTAGGGTTAAACTGTCAACCCTGATCAGATCATCCGAATCATCATCAACTCAAACAGTCCTGTGACTCCTCACTAGGACTATCCTGATCAAGGTTTTGCTAAATTGAAATACGATTGTACACAGCTCCTGAACTGGAGTGGTCAATCCCATCTTGACACACGCACCGACAAGTCAAGTACTTGACTACACCCAGCAGCCTTCCGTCACTGAATTAGAAATTCAGGTAGTCTAGTGCCTAAGTGCAGTGAGTTGCTTGCAAGTCACCGTGGTGGTCTCAGGTCGGAGGGACAGTTATACCCATATCCCATCGGAGAAAATCTTGACAGTAGAAAAAGCTTCGGAGTCGGTCACGTTCAGTGCAGATGTACCCTTACATCTTACCTGTATGTCATACCAGTGTCTCTACACCCTTGGTTAAGAGGACAACCAACCCATATGGCACCCAACGACCTATGCTTGATAATCATTGTTGTCCTTGGTAACAACGTATCATTTGGTCGCGAACTGGTTTAAAGACTAAACGATAAATTCTCCTTTGTCGAGTCTAAATAGTCCTAAGGACTTCACCACAACACAGGAGTTCATTAGAAGATGAAACAATTTGTGATGAAAAATATCAAAATAATTTTTATTTATTTATAATTCATATACTAATACAAGAAAGAGCACAACCATCAACAGACTGACGATTGGCTTTGAGACACTATTCCCAACAATCTCCCACTTGGCCTAAAGCCAATCGGTGCAGTATCTAATACCCATCTTCAACTTGAAGTCATCGAACTTTTTCACCGTAATGGTTTTAGTGAATGGGTCGGCCAGATTCTCCTTTTCGTTGATCTTCTGAAGGTCGACATCACCTCTATCCATGATTTTCTGGATAAGATAGTAGCAGTGCAGAATATGTTTCATCCGCTGGTGTGCCTTCAATTTTTTTGATTGAGCAATAGCTCCAGAGCTGTCACAATAGAGCAGAACTGGACCAACAAGGGAGGGTGCTACTCCCAGCTCGGTGATGAATTTTCTCAGCCACACCACTTCTTTGGCAGCATCTGATGTAGCGACATACTCTGTCTCGCAAACTGAATCTGCCACAGTGTGCTGCTTGGAACTCTTCCAGCAGACAGTTCCATCATTAAGGGTAAAAATAAATCCCGACACACTCTTGCTGTCATCGTGATCAGACTGGAAACTGGAGTCTGTAAACCCTATAAGTCTCAAGTCTGATTCACCATAAACAAGCCACTGGTCCTTAGTATTTCTTAAATACTTCAGGATGATTTTAACAACCTTCCAGTGATTCTCCCCTAGATCAGATTGGTATCTATTCACTACCCCTAGTGAGTATGTCACATCTGGTCGTGTACATATCATGGCGTACATGATAGATCCCACTGCCGAAGTATATAAAATTCTACCCATACGCTCTCTCTCTTGAGGTGTTGTCGGACAATCTTTCTTCGAGAGAAAAATTCTATGACCTATCGATAGATAGCCTTTCTTGGAATTCTCCATGCTGAACCTCTTCAGCATAGTATCAATGTACATGGACTGGGATAAGTCAAGCAACCTTTTAGATCTATCCCTATAGATCTTCATCCCTAGGATGTAGGAAGCTTCTCCCAGATCCTTCATGAAGAATTGTGACGACAGCCAAATCTTTATTCCTTGTAATGCAGGGACATCATTCCCGATTAAGAGAATGTCATCCACATACAATATAAGAAATATCACTACTGGACCATTAGCCCACTTATAAATGCAGGGCTCTTCTCCATTCTTAACGAAGCCATACATTTTGATCGTCCTATCAAAACGTATGTTCCAACTCTAGGATGCTTGCTTAAGTCCATAAATGGACCTTTGTAGCCTGCACACCTTAGACTCATCTGTGGATGTGAATCCTTCATGTTGTATCATATACACCTTTTCGTCCAGCTCTCTATTTAGGAAAGCTGTCTTCACATCCATCTGTCAGATTTCATAGTCCAGATGGACAGCTATCGCAAGCATAATCCGAATGGATTTGAGCATTGCCACAGAAAAAAATGTCTCGTCATAGTCTATACCATAATATTGACGATATCCCTTGGCAACCAGACGGGCTTTATAGGTCTCCACCTTTTCGTCTACGCCCTTCTTTCTCTTGAAGACCCACTTACACCCTATGGATTTTACTCCTTTGGGTGGGTCAACCAATGTCCACACATCGTTGACCTTCATGGACTCCATTTCAGATTTCATGGCCTCTAGCCATTTCTCAGAGTCAAGTCTCTGCATTGCATCCATGTAGGTGATCAGATCCTCATCGTTTTCATCAAGTTCGACAGGATCGCCATCTCGGACCAAGAAACTATAGTATCTATTCGGTTGACGTGGTACTCTACCAAACCGTCTTAAGGGTGCAGGAACAATGGGCTCCGGATCTGATCTAACCAAATCCGGTTCAGGTTCAGCAACTTGTGTCAGTTTTTTTCACCTGCTGAACTTCCTCAAGTTTGACCTTAGAGGCAACAGTCCCTTCATCAAGAAACTCTTTTTTTAAAAAGATTGCCTTAAGGCTGACAAACACCTTTTGCTCATCAGATAGGTAGAAATAATACCCTTTGGTCTCTTTTGGGTACCCTATGAAATAACACTTGTCAGACCTAGGTCCAAGCTTGTCTGTAATTAAACGTTTAACATAAGCTGGACACCCCCAAACCCTAAGGTGTGAGAGTACTGGCTTACGTCCTATCCATATCTCATAAGGCATTTTGGTTACAGACTTACTCGAAATCCTATTTAGAAGGTAACAAACCGATTTGAGTGCATATCCCCAGAGGGAGATCGGCAGACCAGCAAACCCCATCATGGATCGAACCATGTCCAACAAGGTCTGATTCCTCCTTTCAGACACACCATTATGCTGTGGTGTTCTAGAAGGAGTCCATGAGAGAGAATCTCATTCTCCCCAAGATATGTCAGAAACTCATTAGAAAGATATTCACCTCCTCGAACAGATCGAAGAGTTTTAATACACTTCCCAGTTTGTTTTTCTACCTCATTTCAGAATAGTTTGAACATTTCAAACGACTCCGACTTATGCTTCATTAAGTAGACATACCCATACCACGATAGGTTGTCTGTGAAGGTTATGAAGTAGAAATATCCACCTCTTGCACTTGAGCTCATGGGTCCACATACATCAGAATATATTAGACCCAAGAGTTCACTGGCTCGCTCACCTTTTTTAGTAAAAGGTGATTTGATCATCATCCTAAGAACACAAGACTCACAGGTTGGAAGTGATTCACAATCACCAACTTCAAGAATTCCTTCTTGAGCCAATCTGTTTATCCTGTTCTTATTGATATGACCTAGCCTACAGTGCCAAAGGTAGCTTCTGACATATTATCCATTCTAGGATGTTTACTGGAGGTTTGAACCATATTAACAGGCTATGATAGTAAGTAAATTCTATTATTTAATTATCCAACAAACATTGTAACACCATTCAAAATGATATTGTAAATATTTTTTTTATTAAAAATTCATAACTGTATATGGCCAAAAGGCCTACAGAAATAATATTTAATAAAAAACTTAGACAATAGTGACATTCACTCAGAATTACATTACGAGAGTTGATTACAAGATTCATGATTCCTAAAGCTAGAACTGGAACTTTGATTCCATCTCCAATGTTCAGGAACCTCTTGCCTTCATCAAATCTTCTACTGACCTGCAGACCCTGTATCAAATTATAGATATGATAAAGGCTTCCGGTATCCAATACCCAGGCAGTAGTATCACAAATGAAAAAGTTGCAAGGTGTTATCATATAATTATCTTGCTTCTTCTTCGGCCTGTTCGGGTCCAGGGAGGCAATATATAGAGGACAGTTCCTCTTCCAGTGTCCCTACGTCTTGCAAAAGAAGCACTCCACCTGGCTCAAGTCGGGCTTGCGCTTCTTGGTCTGACCTTGTGCAGACGTCCCAGCATGCGGCCGCACCTTCTTATTCTTCTTCTTCTTGTTCTTCTTTCCTTTCTTAAAGGATCGACGACCAGAAGAAGACCCTCCCACAACATTCACCGACTACTTATGGAGCTGGTGGTTCTTCTCAAAGTTCTGCAGCAACCCCAACAAGCCGTGGTAGTTCACTGCAGGCTTTGTCATCCGAAAATGAGTAAGGAAGGGGAGGAAGGAGTTGGGTAAAGAATTAAGGATCGTATCCTTACCGAGCTGCTCGTGCAAGGAAAAGCCCAGTTTACTTAGGCGCTCAATCATTTTGATCATGTACAGTACATGATCAGTGACTGAGGCTCCATCCCTCATCCGAGCATTGAAAATGGCACAACTAGTTTTGTGCCTTTCAACATCGTCAGACGTGTCAAAAGAGTCGTTCAACATTTGAAGCATCTCCTGTGGCTGGGCATTTTTGAACCTGCGGCTAAACTCATCATTCATTGCTGTCAGTATTATGCACCGAATGGTGGTGCGGTCGTTGAGCCACTTCTGGTAAGTATCTCGGACCGTCCCTCTAGCATTCGGGGCTGGCTCCTCAGGTGCCGGATCCGTTACTATATAAAGGATCTGCTCATGCTCAAGGATGATTTTCAATTTTTGATACTAGCTATCGAAATTAGGTACCATGAGCTTGTCATTATCTAATAATGATCGGAGCGACAGGGTAGTGGCCATAGCTGCATAAAAAAAAAATAGACCTTTATTAGTATATAAATTATTAATACTAAAGACTTGGACTTTAGTCTAAAGTTTCTCCCAGTATTTTTACGAACTGGTAGCCTCAACCTCCAATTCGAGAAATTACTTTAATTTCTTAGTGGGTACTAGAATCCACACAGACCACACACGAGCCCAACTTTGGTTGGTCAACCCATGTGCATCTATGGGTAGGTTCATAACCAGTTGTTTCTCTAAACAACTTCTAGTAATTAATTTTGCCCCAGAACCTAATCAGTAGGCTTTGCCCTCCACTGAAAAGATCTAGTTAGGTCCAACCATTAACATGATTTGATTTGATGAATCTGACCAATAAATGATCAGGCCCGACTTTGGCCGGCCAACCTGACCACCATCAGAAAGACTCAACCAAATGATCATATTATGAATGATAATTCCATTAGTCAATAAGCACCAGGCCTTTGGGCCTCCAGTGATTATTAAACTAATGAACTCATTATCACTCACTTAATGGGAGGCTATGACTTAGTTATCACTATAACTTAATCATTTTTAGGGACCTAATAATTTTTGAGGATTTTATTAAAGGATATAAGAGAAGAAATTAACCAGCCAATTTCAATCCTCCCACTGACTTCATCAAGTCAGATTAAAAAAGAATTTAATTAAAGCCAGCATTAGAAGCACCTAAATCAGTCACACTAATTTACCTAATGACATGGGTGAGCTCTAATCACCAAGTGATCTAATCAAAACCTAACTCACCAGGTTGGCCAGATAAGTGAGATCAGTGGAAGGGATATGCCATTAACTCATCAGAGATCGAATCAATGCGAGTAGCTCCCAGTTAAAAACCACTGGTCAAACTGCCGAACTTACCTTAGACACCAACTGGTTCATTAGTTTTAATTTGATCAACTTAGTAAATAAGATTCAATCATGAAGCCATGAATTAAGTCCATCTTGGTCTAGTTAAAGACATGGACCCATTCAACTACAACTATTGGAGTTGAGTCTAGAGTGTCCTTGACCTAATCTAATTCAACTTTTGATTAGATTTGACCAATTACTCTAATTTAGTCCATTTCTTTAAGCTAACCTTAGGTCTAATCCAATTATGGACCTAATCCATCTAACCCATTGACCCACAAGTTTATGCAATTGTCTTAGGTCTTAATTCACAATTCTAGACCAACTAGATAATATTTAATTCTTTTAATTAAATATTTGGGCTGATGGGTCAGGGTTTGGTATTTCAAAAATAATTTTTAAATTTGAAAAGTTTTATTTTCTGTTCACCAAATGTGTTGACTCATTTCACAAACAGATCAGCATATTTCATAAACAGCAATCCTATTGCTAATTACATAACAGAAAATAACTCAATCAAAATAAATCATGAATATTCCTTTAGATCTAATCTAACACATTCATGATAAATTTTATAATTGAATCTTTATAATTAAATCTTTTCGCTGCTTCGTCTGCATGGGATATAATCGTTCGGCACCCCTATCGTTATAGGAGAACCCCATCGAATGGGAGGAGAGGGCCTTTAAACCCTACTTTTCTCCTATGACCGGACGACCATGGCAACCAACCCAATTAGACTACTTGCTACTTGGATCAAGTATATCTAAATATACTAATTTCAAAATTTAAATTTTAAATTTTAAATTTCAAATAAATTTTAAATTTCAAATTTTAAATTTTGAATTTCAAATTTTAAATTTTGAATTTTGAATTTTAAATTTTAAATTTCAAATAAATTTTAAATTTCAAATTTTAAATTTTAAATTTTAAATTATAAATTTAAATTTTAAATTTAAACTTTTAGATTACTACTTAATCTACACATGTAAATGTATATCATATTTTAGAACCTGCTATGATACCATTTGTGGGTGAATTTCAGTGCAGGGGTAAAACGATAATTTTAAAACTTTTTTAAAATTATAATTTTATAGTAAAAATTATTAATTAATCTAATTAATTAACATGTATTAACTCTACGCAAGGATCTAAATATAATATATATAGCATGCATTTAAATTTAAAATTTTGAATTCTACAGTAAATGTTTTACTGTTATATGTTTAGAACACATTACCTTCGTGCAGGTAGTCGATCGCTGCAGTCTGATCACCATCGAGAAGGTCTGATCATTGCAATACAGCCACACAATATGTCTAACCTCTGCAGATCATCCACATGAAGCTCTCGATCTGATCGGCTCCTCACGAATGCTAGTTCGTTGCAGAACTCTTTCGACGGTTGATGCTGATTGAACTCCTTCGATCGATGTCTGTCGATTCTTTGGATGCTCTAGATCATCAATAGAGATAGTAGAGAGGTTGATGAAGCTCTCCCTAAAGTTTTGTAGACTCACGATACTCGTAGCTCACCTTCTCACTTCCCGAACCCTAGGTAGAAACCCTAGGGTATTCTCAGAAAAACTCTACGCCCTTTCTGTTTCTTTTCTTTTCTTTTCTCTTCTTTTCTTTTCTTTTCTCATGCACAGAACCTTTCTCACACCACCCTTTCTCTCTCAGATCAGATGTGCACACCCCACCTTCTCTCTCATTTTAAAATGGTGCAAGACCGCATCTTTTCAGCGTTTTCACCGTGTGAGAGGATAAAGCTAGGTGGTTGCTTACTTGAATTCAAATCGAATTTGAATTCAAATGCCAACCAACCTATCTTTATCCACTCAAGGCGTGAGAAGAGAAGGGGTGTGGGTTCTTTGTGCATGGAGAATTTACATGAGAAACTTTTTCTCATGTAGAGCAAGTGGCGCACAAGTGGATAAGGTGGCGCATGGGATTAGTTGCTCATTCAAATTCAAACATCATTTGAATTTGAATGGCCAACTAATCAATCTTTATCCATTCAAATGGTGCACAAAGGAGGGGCATGGGAAGGTTTTTGTGTGGGAGAAAATTCACAAGAACTCATTTCTCATGAATTCAAATAGGCGCAGGTGAGGTGAGGTGGCGCAGGGAGATAAGTCAAAGGTGGTTTCAAACCTAATTGAACCAACCTTATTAAAATAGGATAGGCACAATTAGACTAAATTAAACCCCACACAATTAGGCTTAATTAGGCTCAATAAAATCTTAATCAAATCAAGAATTGACTAAGCCCAACCCTTGATCAGATCAGGGACCAAACCACCTTGGCGATTAGGTCAACTCTTAACCTAATCGGATCAAACCCAACTGAATCTAATTCAATTGGACTTGATCCAAAAAAAATTACTCAATCAAATTGAGTTAATTAGTAATCAAATCACTAATTAAACCTCTCATAAATACTGAGTCCAAATTCAATGGGCAATCGGGCATCAAAATCCATCGATATGAAACTTTGATCGAAGAGTCCCAAACCAGTGGGACTCTTGACCCCGGTACCCAAAATGTGTGAAACTCATGATCAGAAAATTTTGATTCTCGATCACAGAGTCTCAGACATGTAGGACTCAGAGTCCCCAAGCATTAAGACTCTTGGTCGAAGAGTCCCAGTCCAGTGGGACTCTTCACCAGCCATCAGATCAGATAGGAACCTCTAATGTGTGTGACTCCGCAAGTTCGAACCTAAGCTGGTAGGACAGGAACTATATTCTTGTACTAATCGAAGTGACCATCTAGCAATGGTACCCGACATTCGAATAGGTCGAATAGTCACAATCGCAACACTCAGAACCTACGCGAATATGGTTACTGTATAATTCATCCCTTTTGACCCCTGTGTATAGGATGACTCAGGGTTAAACTGTCAACTCTAATCAGATCATCCGAATCAAGCTCAACTCAAACAATCCTGTGACTCCTCACTAGGACTACCCTAGCCAAGATTTTGCTAAATTGAAACACGACTGTACACAGCTCCTGAACTGGAGTGGTAATTCCCATCTTGACACACGCACCGACAAATCAAGTACTTGACTACACCCAGCAGCCTTCCATCACTGAATTAGAAATTCAGGTAGTCCAATGCCTAAGTTCAGTGAGTTGCTTGCAAGTTACCGTGGTGGTCTCAAGTCGGAGGGACAGTTATACCCATATCCCATCGGAGCAAATCTTGACAGCAAAAAATGCTTCAGAGTCAGTCACGTTCAGTACAGATGTACCCTTACATCTCACCTGTATGCCATACCAGTGTCTCTACACTCTTTGGTTAAGAGGACAACCAACCCATATGGCACACAATGACCTATGCTTGATAAACATTATTGTTCTTGGTAACAATATATCATTTGGTCGCGAACTGGTTTAAGGACTAAACAATAAATCCTCCTTTGTCGAGTCTAAATAGTCCTAAGGACTTCACCACAACACAGGAGTTCATTAGAAGATGAAACAATTTGTGATGAAAAATATCAAAATAATTTTTATTTATTTATAATTCATATACTAATACAAGAAAGAGAACAACCATCAACAGGCTGACGATTGACTTTGGGACACTATTCCCAACAAGAATATCTACATCAGCATATATTCTTAAGTTATATAGGTTTGATTTACTGGAAGGGATCCAAATAATCGACCCGTGGAAGCTGAATATGCTATAAATGTGCAAAATGTATTTTGGTTCTTATGATAGTTGCAGACTTAGATGTCATACCATTAGATGCTATGACATTGTACTGCAAAGATAATGGTCCATAGCCCTTGCTAAGGAGCCAAGGTCTCACCAGAAGTCCCTGCACATAGAACAAATATACGCGATTATCTCAAGTAGAAATACATGGAGATGAAAAGAGTAGACTCCATATGATAGTGGTAGGCCTAAGTCACTTAGCCAGCTAAACACTGAAGCCTATCTTTAGAAGATGGGGCTCAGGTATATGGTAGATTGACTTTAGTGCAAGTGGGAGTTTGTTGGAAGTGTGCCCTAAAAGCCAATCTTGGTTGTCACATACTTTTCTTTAGAGCATGTTTTGTACTTGTTAGGCAGTCTTAATAACTAATCATGTTTATGTGCTCATGATTTATCCTAAAAATTAATAAAGATAATTTTGTATATTCTCAAAGTATTAAGAATTTGAGACATACATCATTAGTGGTTAATTCTAAATGCTCCCGATCGAAGGATTGTCACGGAGGATAGTGATCAATCCACTCAAGATTGATGCATGGATCATCTCTCTTTAGGGTAGATGAGTCTCGAGTCTGTGGTGTAGAGACACTGGGGTGAGAGTGTAGGTGATTGTTAGATAACAACTTGCACTGAGCGTGACCAACACGAGAAACCACTTGGATGTCTACTCACTCGTCAGTGATTTTCTTGATGCTACAGTGGTGTGATTGATCTTTTGACCTGCGATGTGTTGGCTATTCGTAGTGAGATTATAAAGTTTGATTACACATTCTCTTGGTCCCTAGCCATATGGATCCTTGCTGTGTATGTTGACTATGTAGGTTTAGGTTCACTGTTTGGAGTAGGATACATCTAGATGAAATCTATCGACCTTATTAGAAAAAGAAAAGTCCTATATGATTCATAAGACTGAGTTCAAAAATATCTCTGATCAGAGTAAGTGTAAATATTAAAAAAGAGTTTCTACAGAATTCATAAATAAACTCAAGTCGAGCCAATCTAGCATATGACCGATGATGAAGTTTGATGAGTTTTCTATGACCTCCGTCAAGTCGAGACTCTTGATAGAAGGATTGTATCACACGATAACTGTACGTAAAGATTCACTTTTTTATTCTGTTGGGTTGCTACTACATGTTGCTAGACATCACTAGTGGATCGTGAGAACTCACTAAGATCATTTTTGGATCAACGATCTTTGTTGAGATGAGTTAGAATTATTTCAGCCCATCGAAAAGAGTTTCGATGATATTATGATGAAGATCACGATATGTCTCACTACCAGACAGAGTAGAACCTAAGGGGTCACACACAAAAGAAACTTGACCTGATCAATAGCTTGGATTATATTTGAATTATCAATTGGATTGATAGTTTGAATATTAGAAACTGCTAATTTGTAAGTGTTACAGTTTTGGCAGCTGCTAATTATTAGCGCAGGGACTTAATTATATGTGTTTTAATTTTTTTGAGGTTGATTAAATTATAAATTAAGTCTTAATTAATTTAAATTTAATTTAATTTAATTTAATTTAATATTTATTGGGTTCAATTATCCAAATCAGATTTGGATTTCAAGTCTAATTGGATCAGGCTTGACAGCCTTTTTGAATTTGGCTCATTTCGGACTCGATTTGAACCCGATTGAGACTCTATTTGAACCAGATGAATCATGATTTGGAGAGCCTAAGTTCTCTAAAACTTTCTCTCTATAAATAATTCTAAAATAATAAGTGAGAGATTATTTATCTCATCCTTCTTTCTTCACGTGCGTGAAAGGAGAGGGGGTGCCAATAGTTGGCACCCTGCTTTATCTAGAAGTTCTTTTCATCCAAATTTTCTTTTATTTAAATTTAAATTAAAATAAGATAGAAATATCTTAGATTGGGGTATGGAAGTATGTTTTTGTATGACAAAAAAATTAGAGAAAGAGGGTGTGCACCAATTGTGCATGTGAAATCTTTCCTCCTTTCTTTCTTACATCCAACGCCCATCTTATCTTTGATTTTGGTTTGAATGGCTAAGATCAAAATAGATAAGATCTTTAAGGGTGTGACAAAGTGGTTGGGATGGCAAAGAGAAAGTTTGTATGCGACAAAAATTTTTTGGGGCGTGAAGAGTCTTTGACGTGAAAAAGGATGTAAGGTGCTTTCTTTCTTACATTAAGAAACTTCTTCTCAATGCCTTCTTCTCCCTTCTCTCCATCATCCAACACTCAGATCTGATAGAGATCAGATCTAAGAAAAGAAAAGAGAGAGAAGAAGAGAAGAAGAAGGATTCTTCTTCTCTTCATGGTGATCTAGTTCAGATCCCGTCGGATCTGCACGAAAGAGTTCGCACAGCGATCTGCTTCTTCAAGATCTGAAAGAAGAGATCAAGATCCATGGATAAGGAGCGAGATCTGCAAAGTGCTAGCACATCGATGATCTCAATATTCTGATCAGGTGGCTCTGTGTAGATACCAGCAGAGATCGGGTGCATGTGCGGCTACGATCAAAACCCGAAACATCTACAAGATCCGAGGTATGGAGATCTGATCTCCATTTATTTTTCTAATAGTTTATTTTTCTGTTTCAAATTTTAGATCATGGGTATATGTTCGTATCAAGATCCATGCTATGGTTTTCAGATCAGATCTGATATATATAAATTAAAATTATTTTAATTTATTTATTTTCACTACATAGATGTTTAGAAAAAAATTTTTGAACTACACGTATGAAACCGTAGCATTTTCTAATAGTATTGCCTTCAATTTTTTTCTGATTAACCTGATCTGATCAGCTGTAATCTATACTATTTCCAGATCTAGAAGATTTCTTTCCCCTTCTTCATCCCAATGCACTAGAATTTTGTCTTTCCACCATATAAAGCTTCATATGGTGCCATACCTATGCTAGAGTGATAGCCATTATTGTATGCAAACTTTATTAGTGGCAAATGTTCATCCCAACTACTTGAAAACTCTACAACACATGCCCATGGCATATCATCCAGAGTTTGAATAGTTCTTTCTGACTGTCCATCTGTTTATGGATGAAAAGCAATACTAAAACTCAATTTAGTACCCAAAGCTTTTTGCAAACCTGACCAAAACCGTAATATGAATCTAGGAACTCTATCAGATACAATAGAAATAAGAACTCCATGTCTACTAATAATCTTATTAACATATAACTTTACCAACTTGTCTAGTGTGGAAGTCATCTTAATAGGGAGTGAGTTGACTTGATTAATCTATCAACAATCACCCATACTACATTATTATCTTTTCTTATTTTTGGAAGACCTGAGATAAAGTCCATGGTGATGTACTCTCACTTCCACATAAGAATGGGAAGTGGCTGCAACTTTTCCAGCTGGGCCACGATGTTCTACCTTTATTTATTGATATACCAAACATCTGGATACAAATTTAGCTATCTCTCTCTTCATACCATTTCACTAATAACTTTGCTTGATGGTTTCGTACATCTTGATGCTCCCTGGATGCATGGCATAAGCTAAACAGTGAGCCTCTTCTGTAATCTATCTTTTAAGATCCCTTGCCTTTGGAACACATACACAATTCCCGTACATCAAAGTGCCATCTTTTCCAACTATAAAATCTGCTCTAGATCTATTTTGAACAGCATCTGTAATTTTCACTAACTGAGGATCTTGAGCTTGAGCTTTACATATCTCACCAACTAGTGTAGGCCTGACTCAAAAAATTGCTAATAAAGCTTTGGAATCTCCTTCTGATAATTCAGCATCCATTGCTCTCAACTCCACCATCAATGGCAAATATATGACCTTAATATGAGACAAAGTGGCTGTGAACTTTTGGCTCAATGCATCTACTACCACATTAGCCTTTCTAAGATGATAATCAATTATGCAATCATAATCTTTGATAAGCTCAATTCACCTTCGCTGTCTAAGATTTAGCTCCTTTTAGGTTAACATATACTTCAGACTTTTATGATCTGCAAATATCTGACATTTCTCTCCATATAGATAATGTCTCCATATCTTAAGAGCAAACATAACTGCAGTAAGTTCTAAATCATGGGTAGGGTAATTCAATTCATGTGGTCTAAGCTGTTGGGAAGCATAAACAATTATCTTCTCATGCTACATCAATATACAATCCAAACCTTTGTGGGCAGCATCACTGTATATCACATAATCTCCACCACTAGAAGGAAAAGTAAATACTGGAGCTATGGTTAATCATCTTTTAAATTCATCAAAACTTTTCTGGCGTTTAGCAGTCCACTCAAACTTAACATTCTTTCTAAGTAATTTTGTCATTGGAGATGCAAAGATTGAGAAATTCTCAATAAACCTCCAGTAGTAACCTATCAAATCCAAAAAACTTCTCACTTCTGTCAAACTAGTTGGCGGCTTCCAATTCACAATGGCATCAATTTTCTATGGATCAACTAATATACCTTCAACTGAAATTATATGGCTAAGAAAAACTACTTTGTTCAATCAAAATTCACTCTTGCTTAACTTAGCATACAATTGTTTCTCTCAAAGTATCTGTAAAATAATTCTCAAGTGTTCTCTATGTTCTGCTTCATCTCTAGAGTATATTAGTATATCATCAATAAAGATAGTTACAAATCTATCCAAATATTACTGAAATATCTGATTCATCAAAACCATAAAAGCTATCGAGGCATTTGTCAAACCAAACGACATTATCAGAAATTTATAATGGCCATATCTTGTTCAAAAAGCTATCTTTAATACATCCTCTTCTCTGATTTTAAGCTGAGGATATCCTAATCTGAGATCTATTTTTGAAAACACTTTAGCCCCTTGAAGTTGATCAAACAAATCATTGATACGTGGTAGCAGATAATTATTCCGGATGGTTACTTTATTAAGCTGCCAATAATCAATACACAGCCTCATTGTGCCATCTTTCTTTTTAACAAATAATACCGGAGCTCCCCAAGGTGAAATACTCAGCTTGATAAACCCATTGTCTAGCAACTCTTGCAATTGTCTTAAGTTCTCTTAATTCTGTTGGAGTCATTCTGTACGGTGCTCTAGATATTGGTCTAGTACTCGAAATCAAATTAATGCCAAATTCAATCTCTCTATCTAGTGGTAACCCTAAAAGTTCTTTTGGAAAGACATCTAGAAATTCACAGTCACTGGAATGTCTACTAGTTTCAGCTTGCTTGCTTCTATGTTGACTATATATGCTAGATAAGCTTCACACCCTTTTCTAAGTAATTTACTAGCTATTAAGGCTGAGATTATACATGAAGGACACGGCATTCACCCGAGAAACATACCCTGCCATCTGGAGTCTAAAAAACCACTTCCTTTCTAAAACAATCTACTTTTGCTCAATGTACAGATAATCAATCTATGCTCAAAATAGCATCAATATCATGCATATCTAGAGTCAAATCTACTACTAGCTTATACTCACCTACTTGAACCGAACAATCCCTGTACACCTGATTTGCAACAAATGGCTTTTTCACTGGCATAGATGCCATCCAACTACAGTCTAATCAGCTCAAACTTTTATTGACATGCATGAAAAATGCAGATAATACATATGAATGTGTAGACCCAGGGTCAATCAATATATATGCATCATGATCAAATATGGACAATGTACCTATCACCACATTAGGAGTAGCCTATGCCACCTGTTTGGTTATGGTAAACACACTGGCTTCAGCTATCGGCCTACCCGATATTGCATTCTGTCTCCTAGTATTAGTCCCCACATTACTCACTTGAAATCCTCATGGAGCATTTGGCCATGGTGGAAGATCCCTAAATTGAATATTTTTAGAGCAATCCTTCCTTTGATGACCCATTTGTCCACACTTGAAGCACCCTCTAAATCTTTTTCTACATTCTCCAAAATGGAACTTTCCACCATTAACACACTGAGGGACCTAGCTTGGTGAAATAACAATTGAACTGGCACCTCTATTAATGCTACTCTGATTCTCTCTTCCTCCTGTCACCCTACTTTCCACTAATTATGACACAAATCTCTATTTTGTCCTCTTCTATTCTGGGCTGGTAAAAGCAAAAGATTCCACACCTGACTCCCCTGATGCTCTGAAACTTTGCTTGGGTTGCCCAAAAGTATTGACTTTCTTTGACGGCTAATTTTCTCCTGTACCCATGGAGAAACTCTGCTCACTCCTCTTGCCCCTTTCCTATCTATGGTTATAGAACTCTTTTTCAATCTCTTCCACCCTGGTGGCTCCCACAATCAACTCTGCAAAACTACCATAATTGTGCATCTTTGTCTTTGCCTTGATCTCAAGGCACAACCCATCTGGAAATAGCAAACATTTTTCCTTCTCATCTGCTATGATTGCCAGAGCAAAATGAGATAATTCAGTAAACTTGGTTTCATAATCAACAATGTCATCTTCTCCCATGTCAAATTGAAGAATTCTCTTCTCTCTGATCCTGATATACAGTGGAGTAATATTGATGATAAAATTCTCTTTTAAAATCAATCCAAAAAATAACAACACCTCGTGGCTGCCTGTCGACATGGGATGTCCACTAGTGTCAAGCTCGACCTTCTAGTAGAAAAGTAGCAATGCTCAACTTCTTTGCTCATCAGTACTCTTCATCAATGCAAACACCCTCTCTATCTTCTGAATCCTATTTTCTGCCTATATAGGATCTGTAGTATCCTAAAATTCTATTACCCCCAATTTTATAGCCCTTTCATAATTTCTTTCCCTGTTTGTGTTTTGAGATTGGAGACTAGGAGCAGAAGTTACAGCAGTAGCAACAGCTTGAGTGATTATACCTATCAATTCTTGTAATCTAAGAATGGGTGCCTGTGTTTGTGCTGGAAGTGCTGATACTGGTGTAGTGGATGGAGAGTTGTGCATATGATCATGCAACTGTGAAACCTCTACTTCCACCCTCGGGGTAGAAGATGAGACACAAGATGATGTCCTATGAGGTTGGCCACCCCTATCAACTTCTCTTGGTCTACCCTGACCTCGGCCTCTACCCCTATTTGGGGCTTATCCTCAGCCTCTATTATACATTGATGGTTGTTCTCCACCAAGTCCTAATCTTGTCTGTACCATATTCCTACAAAATATAATTGAAATAGTCAAATTTATTAACCTCAAGATGCTTTTGATAATGACTAGACATTAAAATATAAAAATATACTATTATCCTTTAATTTTCTCTTAAGAATGTTTTTGTAGATGGGAAGCACCATTAAAATGAGTTTGAAATTAATTGGGAACTCCTAGAGCAAATGAGACATTTATTGAAAACAAATTTCATGTAAAAAGGTCACTGGAAGAAATTGAGTCGACTCAAAAGTGGATTGGAGTCGACTCCGGCATACTCTAGAAGCTGGCACATATGACTGACATGGTGTCACATCGGCTTGAAATCCAAATCGAGCTGGCTCAAACAAAGAAATAGAAAGCCAATTTCTCTGACTTGAGATCGAGTCGGCTCAAAATATTTTCGAGTTGGCTCGAAAAGAAAATGAGCCAGCTCCAAGAAAAATCAGGCTGGCTATGTGTCAGAAGACAAAAATAATAGAAAACCATGTTTCTGACATAGAAAATCGAGTCGACTCATCAAACAGTCGAGTCGGCTTGAAGACCACTACATCCTCTTTTTAGGTTAATTTGTTAGGCAACACTATTTGCAATCAATTATGCTATGCATATGCCCATGCAATCTAGTATCTTGACTCTGATATGAACAAATATCTCACTCCACTCCCTTAATCAAGTAAGGGTATAATTGTTGAGCAGAATTTTAGTAGTACCTTATGCTACGGTTCATAAGCCACTAGTAAACCCTATTCATTTATCATATCCTGCTACAGTTCAAATCAAACATGATTCACATATCAGCTCGATATAATTCAAAATAAATTTTAAGCTTTTATTCTTCATTTCATAGCTGTATACATGTGGCTTTAAAGTATAACCCATCAATATTTTTTTGATTTAAATGATCCAAAATATACAACATATCCCAAAATGCTCTCCTCACTAGCTAACATAACAAAATGCTCCTCATACTAACTGTCATAAACAAAAAGTATGCTTCTCTCACTAGCTGACATGACCAACCTCTTCTAGAATGAATGCTGATGAAGATGCTAATGCTTTACTTCTAAGTCTAGCTATAATGCTTCAAATCTATAATAAAAGTAGAGAGGGGGAATGAGACCTAAGTCCTAGTGAATGGATAAACCATCTAACAATGGAGAAATAAGAAAGCTTAGCTTTAATACTCATCATAACATATAACTCACACTTATTGATATATTTCCAAAATTTTTATATACTAAACAAAAGCAAACTAGGTAGTAAATTATTTTGCTGAAGAAAACACTGCAGGGCTACTGTCAACCACACTACAGGGCACTACTCCCATGGTAGCTGATACGTAGCAACTGATATTGCTGAGCCCCACTAAGCATGCTAAATTTATACTGCTTTCTTGTTGGTTATGGTGCCGACTATTTTTCTGCTGTATGTATCGCTGATGCTATGGCACACTCTATAGGTTGATCACTTCTATAGGTAGCTTTTTCAAAACAATGCTCAATAGATTTTTCAAATACTGATAAACTAATTTGAAAATATTTTCACACCAAAAATGCTATGTTGTTTAAACCAATTACACATATACATACAAATACTTGAATAACATTTTAAATAAGAATCACTTCTTGTTTTTTAGCTTGTAGATGTATATATTTAAGTTGTAGAATAGCAAAAATCTAACTTTCTTCTTCAAAATCAATCTCTTTCACTACAAAGGATAGTAGGAAAATACTAAGGTTAGATAAAAATATCCACTTACCCCTAGATAGCTACCGCACCACCTTGGTGCTTGATTCACCTAAATCACCCCTTGGGCCTTCTTCTTCTCCTATAAGAATTGGCACACATATATTAATGAAATGCTTACATTGAAAGAAGTGTGCCCTATAAGCCAATCGCAAGTATGTTGCGATGAGACTTCTCTTTATTATTTTTCAACTCATGTAATGATATTTATTATTTGAGGCATTGATTCATCATATTAGCTGCATCTTATTATGTCTAAGATTATGATAAACCCCAAAGATTAGGATAATAATTTTAGGAGACATGAATGGATCATGCTGGTGAGATCTAAAATCTTAAAATTTTAATCTTAAATATTTTTAATCGTAGGAGCATTGAGTCGGAGATCAATACTCCGGATAGACTGACACATCCTATATATGCTCGATGGAGAGGGTAGCAGATCTCATTAGCCACTTGTGTATGGGACACTAATACAAAGATGTGGGTGCTCATTTGAAAACTATGTCCATTGAATTGACTCGATGAAAGAGAACATCTTATGGAAGTCTTACTTGTATGTCAAAGATGGTTCTCTAAATGAGAGTTGTGCAAGTGATCTTTAGACTTGAGACTACTATGGAATCTTATGCATATGAACTCATATTTTGATTCATACCCAAGCATGGCATTAAGATATATACGGGGTGTTCTGGATATGGTAGAGTGTGTATGGAGGTTGTGAGGAGGTCAATATAGAATCGATCACTCCTAGTAAGAGGAGATTGATCAAATCCATTTGCAATTATTTGTGCATGGTCGGGCTTCTTAAGCTCATTCAAGTCCTTAATCATTGTTAAACAATGATCATGAACAATCATCTTTTGATCAATTATCGGATAGTTTGGTAACATAGGGATATCCTAGACATGATATAAGCTTAACCCTTCAGAACTTAAAACTATTCTAGATTCCTGAGCCAGTCTTTATACCTTGTTTAGTTAGTCAATTAGTTTCTAATATATGAGCTAAAGGATTTAAAACCAATATTTTATTCTATAAAAGAGTAGAGATTCTAGTTAGATATTCGTACTTAACTTTAATATTTATTCTAGGATTTTTTAAAATAAATATGGCTCCCATTATTTTTTTGAATCTCTTACACTCTTTAGGTAAAGAAATGGAAATCCTTCGCAACTAGGTTTCAAGTGGGTATTGCAATCCCACCAATTGGCACACCTCCTCACCTAATAGTTGTTGACGCAGTGCCAACCAATGAGTGGACAACACTTGTCTAATGCTTCTTAAGCAAATTGCAGTGGTCACTGATCTCTCATTCCTAAAGCCTCACCTAACAATTATTGACCTCGTTCCTTGGTTAAGTCAGATCCACCATTCATCATTGGGTGTAAAGTCGTTATTGGGTCTCTCACCTAACAGTTATTAGATCCAACCCCATCTCTACCCCGAAGTATTTCATGCTAATAGAGCGGTTGTATCTTTTCTGATACAACTAAACTACTGCAATCGAGAACAATCAACATCCAAAAAGTATCTACAATGGTGGAAGACCACTGGATTTAATATTTATGAGGAGATTTAATTTAGATCTTCTTAGGTTTTGATTGTTTATTTATATCGCATATAAATCCATAATTAAATTGGATCTACTAGTGAGATCGCATCTTAACTCATCAAGACCAGACTCGTGGTGCAACACAATCATAGTGAGCTCAATACTAAGCACCCCAAATCAAAATTTGATCAATCAAATTGGCCAGATAAATGATAATCGGTGGGAGGCTCTTCGCTACTAATACAACGGTCTTAATTAAGTAACCACCTTTCAAAGTACTTGTCATAGACACCAATAGATCAACCTATTCCAAATTGAGCTTGACTTTTGATTCCTTACTACAAATTGATATTGCATCCATCTAAAGTGTATTCATGATACAATCCTACTCTTAAGGTTTATGGTGATTCATGGAGATCACCACATATATCCATGAAAAAACACATACATAACTATCACATAGTCCTTATGTTCATGCTAATTTCTTATGATGTTTTATGTATCCATCTCTTTTCATCCTAGGATAGTCATACCATATAACGACTCTTGTTATGCCAGGGCAATCTTATATTAAGATGATCTAAAATTGATTTAGAAAACCTATGTTCAATCAACTTACTCTAATTTGAAAAATATCCATATCATCAAAGATCACATCTAGATGAATCTCTATCTATGAACATCATCTCATGCATGAACATATAATAATGATCAGATCTAATAGGATTCACATCACATAAAAATTAGATACCAAATTTATGGATGCATGAACATAAAAAATCAGATTTTAGATCTTAAAAATAATTTTTAGATCTTAAAATCAATGCATGAACATAAAATAATCTAAATTTCAGATCTAAAAATAAATTTTTAGATCACAAAATCTATCACATGAATTTCAATCATTCAGATTTTCAAATCTGAAAATAGATTTTTAGATCTAAACTCCATCTCCTTTCCATAATCATCATGATTTCATATTTGAAAATAATTTTTAGATCTAAAATCTAATCTTAATCTTACAATAATGAGATGGATCTGATACCACTGATAGAAAATGCCATCACATGGGGATCCGATATGCATGCAGAGATTTCAAAAATTTTTCAATACACAGTGAAAAGGAATTTCAAAACTTTTGAACATTGTTCTAAGACAACCAGGCAACATAACATATCAACATTATGTCAGGGCAACCTTATGTCAAAATGATGTTAAAACAAATCTCTAATTAGATCTAATCTGATCAAGCATACATATATAGATCATATCTCAACATAAAGCCAGGCATCATCATATGTATAAGATTAAGATTCAAGTAAAACTAAAAATTTGAGTTTTACTTTTGCACAGATAGATCTTCACCGCAATCTGATGATCCATGGATATCTTTGTGGTCCATCGAATCCATGATCCAATGATCTATGGATGTCTTTAAGGTTCTTTTGAAACTGCACATGTGTTTGACCTCTACAAGTATCCATACGAGGTTGATCTAATCAGGAGATCTCATTCTCATCGGGGTGCTAGCTCTCTTGCAGTGATCGCTTCCTAGATTACCGAATCTTTTATCTCTTTTGATTCTCTTCTCAAAGAAATCTATAGGAGGATCAAAAAATCAGATCTAATTTGATTTCTTTTTTCTTTCTCTTCTCAAGAAAAAGAAGATCTTGAAGAAAAGAAGAACAAGAGATCTCATCTCTTTTTCTTTCTTTCCATCCAACTCTTAGACTGATTATGGAGGAGAAAGCATGTCCAACTCTTGGACATCTATAGAGGAGAAAGAGAGAGAAGCCATGTCCAACTTTTGGACAAAAGAGAGAGAGAGAAATAGAGAGAGAGGGAGGGTTCCCATGAACATCCAACTCTTGGATGTAAGAAAGAAAGGAGGCGTCTAACAACCTCATGCCCTCCTCTTTTTCTCCATGCCAATCTCATTGTGAAGGAAAAACTGATAGTTCAAAGCATATATTTTTTAAAATTTTACCGCAAAAAATAATAGATTAAACATTTTAATCTCCTACACATACTTTAGATTTGATCTAAACTACTTAATAAGGATCTATGATATAAAATTTTGCATACAAAAATTTGATATACAGAAGAAAAAATTGCATCGATCACATCGATGCCCTAGATCAGATCTAACCATTTAGATCTAATCTAATGAGTTCAGAACCCATTATCTTTGTATGGAGTATTATCATCACTGCTAATAGATATGGTACGAGATTCTTTCTGATGTCGAATAGCCACATAGATCGTCCGGCCTCTATAGGTAGTCCACTCAAAGTCCTGATCGAATCATCCTTCTCGGGAGTGCTAGCTCGCATCGAAGGGACTGGATGGCTGAAATAGGCTCCTTCCTTTGGATCACCTAGGTACTTTTGGATCAGAAGGTGGAGCTACTCGAGGAGATGGTGGTGTGAGAGATTGGAACAAGATCCTCTTGTATTTTTTCTCACACAAATACTAGAGCCGAAACCTTAGAACCCACCCTAGACCTCACGCCTAAAGAGGAAGAACTCTTCCTCTATTTCTCATGCACAAAAGCCTGCCCCCTCTCTATTTCACACCCCCTCTATCTCAGAAGAGTTTTTTCACAATAAAATCCAATCTTTTTGTTGCACAAAATGGGAAGATTTTAAATATGGCATGGAGAGGTGGAGGGATAAGGATAAAGTGGTTCAAATTAGTTCGAATACAAACTATTTTGAATTCAAACCAAAACCACTTTATTCTTATCCAAGTGGGGCATCAGAAAAGCTAAGGCATGAGATATTTTTCACACCATTTCCTTCACAAAACATCACACAAAGCTCAGCCTTCCCAATGGTGTAGGCGACATGTAAAGATAAGGATAAAGTCAAGGTGGTTTCAAGTCAAATTCAAATGATTTGAATTTGAACAAAGAACCACTCTTTGTTGGAAATTGTGTCTTAAAACCAATCATGTGATGATTGAGTTCCTCTTTGCATATGAATTATTGATCATTGAATAAAATTTATTCTGATATTTTTCATCACAAAGTAACATCTTCCTTGAACTCTTGTGCTGTGATGAGGTCCTTAGAACTATGCTAGTATACGATAAAGAGAGGATTTATCATATAATTCTTAAACATATTCATGATCAAATGATACGTCATTATAGGATGATGATGTTTATCGACTAGAGGTCGTTGTGTGCCATATGGGTTGGTTGTCCTCTTAACCAAGGAGTATGGTGACACTGGTATGGCATACAGGTGAGATATAAGAGTACATCATCACTGAACAAGTGACTCACCTACTGAGTATTCTACTATCAAGAGTTACTCGCAAAACATATGGGTATAAGTATTTTTCAGATCTGAGATCATCATAGTGACTTGCAAGCAACTCACTGTGCTTTGATGCCGGACTATCTGGATTTCTAATGTAGTGATAGAAGGCTACTGGGTACAGTCAAGTACTTGTGAAGTCTGTGTGTGGATCAAGATGGGATTGATCCCTCTAAATTATTAGAGTTGATGTATTACTGTATTTTAATTTAGCAAAGCCTTGGCCAGGATAATCCATGAGATGAATTTAAAAAGTCGAAATACAATATGGATGAAGCAATCTCGATTGATAGTTAATCTAAGACCATCCTAGAGTATCTAGGATCAAAAAGATGAATTATGTGGTAACTATGTATATGGATTCTAAAATATTCTTTTGTGATAATTCAACCTATCTAGATGTCAAAAATTATTGCTAGATGGTATTCAATTAGTGCAAGAATTGGTTTCTGTGCTACTAGCTTAGTGTTTAAACCTATAGAGTCACGCACCAAGTCAGACAAAGTAGGAAGGAATTGGCCTATGTTTATATGTCTAATTTGAAAGTACTTGACTTGATTGAATATATAAGCTAACTTTATTGAGAATTAAGTTGTGGGTCAAATGGGATTGAAGAGTTGACTATGTCTAGCTAGCACTACACATGAGGTTCAGGTTCGATCCCGGAGATGAATAGTTTCTGATCTATGATCCATGGAGTATATGAAAGATTGAATTTAAGTGCTGATTAATTATAGATTAAATTTGAATTGATTAGACTTAATTGGATCTAAAAATCTAAGTTAAATTGAGTACAAAAATTCTAAAGAGTTTGCGATTAACAGCCTTTCAAAATTATTTCGATCTAGCTTCGAATTGGATTCGAATCAAATTCATTTTGGATGAGATATGAGAAATTCTACTTGCATTGAGATTTTTCTCTCATATAGATTGACCAACATCTGGAATGGTGCTAGTTTGGGGTGTCCCATATGGATGAGGGAGTAGGTGCAAAGTTGTTATCATAAGTGATGACAATTCTATCTCATGTAGGAATCTTTCTTTCATGAGTATTGGACTGATTCAAATCAAATTTGAGTTAAAATTTCTATACTTATTGGGTCATGAGATTCATCTATAAATAGAGAGGGTCTCTACCTACAGATGCATAGTAAACAAATCAGATTGAGAGAAGAGAAAAAGAGAGAAGCTCTTCTTCTCCTTAGCCTCTCCCCTTTGGTGCCGCCCCTCCTCCCTTGGGCATGGGCCCTCCTTGGGGATCCCACTTGCTGGTGTGAGGTGTCACACCAGCACATCTCTTCTCTCATTTGATTGAGTTATGAAGATCAGAGCTCATCCTGTTTTCCTGCAGCGTCTGGCGTGCATGTGAAGTAAAGGATTTGCACATCCATGCCTCCATGAAGGTTTATATCAGATTATTTAAGATTTAATCTCTAATTCTACTATTAATTATATAATAATTTGATTATTATTCATATAAATTAATAAAAAAAAATTTAGTTGCAACCTGGGTCATCCGAAGAGGAACAGTTTTCCTTCCCTTCAATTGGTATAAGAGCAGGTTTGAAATACATACATACATAACTGAATTTTTTGAAATTAATTACAAAAGTTATAATTGAAATTTTTTATAAGATACTAAATCTAATTTAAAAATATTTATATAAAATTTTTAATCTAATTTTGATTGGATTAGATGAGCCTAATCAATTGTTGATTAAGGTTCTTATAAGTTTGTTATAATAGAATTCTATTGTTACTGAATTTTTGATGGAATAATAATATGAATTAAAATCTATTTTAAATTTATTTTAATAAAATTTTAATATTATTATTTTTATTATAAAGTGATATTTATTTTAGATCTCAATTAGATCCATTTCGATGGATATTTAGATCTAAATTTTATTAGAATTCAGCACTGTGCAAAAATAAATTTTACGAAAAATTTATTCCTTATGCATTCATGTTTGCATCTAATTAATTTTTTATATGATATCAAATCTGAAATTAATATTTTATAATCAGTATAAGATATTTTTTAAATCTGATATAATGTATATAATACATTAAATCTAATTAGATTAGATGAAGAATATAATGGATAAGATCAAGGATATGTTCATGACATAAAATTATTTTGTCAATAATTACATATTGATGTAATTATATATGAAATTAGATTTTAGATCTTAGTAACTTAGTACTCAGATTGATGAGATCACCAAACCATCCGATCATAAAAAATTAAAGAGATGAATCTCTCTTTGGCCTATTAGATGGGTTCTCTTATGACGTATAGGGGTGTCATTGTGATCTGATTTCATGAAGAAAAATAATGAATAGATTTTTGTATATTATTTTGATCATAAATATATTTAGATTAGATTTAAAATAATTTATGATTTATTATAATAGAATAAAATTTAGATATAAAATTATTTTAGATCTGAATTGTATGTTATATAAGATGTAATCGGTATTTATCTAAAAGTTATCATGATGCATGAGATGTATGTATAAAATTTAGATCATACTTATGTATGTTTAATTATTAAATATATTATAAAAATTTATTTTAATATATTAAAATATATGGTATGCTTCATCTGAAACCCTTGTAAATTCTATAGACTGAAACACACGTTTCACATACTTAATTTTGAATTAAGCTTTGAATGATCTAGAATTGAGAATTGAAGATCATTAAGACACCACATAAATCAATGGGCAAAGGGTTAGTATGAATGAAGTCCTTCTAATGGGACAGACCTAGGGTTAGAAACACATATGGACCAAATAGAGAAATTAGTTAAATCTAATCAAGTGTTGTATTAGATCAGGTCAGTATTTCTCTAAGTCAATCTCAACAGTTGTAGTTTAATGAAGTCCATGTGTTTGACCCTAATAAATGAATCATGATCATGGCTCCGTGGCTGAGTCTAAATCTTCTGATGGATCAAATCGAAACTAATTAACCAGTTAGTATCTAAGGAAAGTTTGGCAGATTCGATCAGGTGATTTTTAATTAGGAGCTATTCACCTAAATGCATCTACAGTGAGTTAAGGACACATCCGTTCCACTGATCTCACTTATCTGACCAACATAGTAGATTATATTTTGATTAGATCACTAGTTGATTCATGCAGACCCATGCCATTAAGGTGAATCAGTGTGACTAATTTAGGTGTCTTTAGACCAGCTCGTGTCTAATCCTTTACATGACTTGGTAAAGTTAGTGGGAGGATTACAACATGCAGGTCATCTTCTTTTCTTATTCTTAGATCAATGAAATCAAATTTTCTAAATTATTAGGTCCATAAAATGATAAAGTTATGAGATAACTTGGTCATAGCCTCCCTTAAGGTGCGTGATAATGAGTCCAATATTCCAAATAGACATTGGAGGTGCCACATTCCTGGTGTGTATTACGTATTGGAATTGTCATTCATCATCATATGACCATCATGATGTATCTTCAGATCAATGCTCAAGTTGGTTGAGCCACACTCGGATCTGGATATCCGTTTGTTGGTTGCACTTGATGTGTCATGTTAATGGTTGGACCTAACCGAGATTTTCAGTGGAGGTGCCATACACCTGCTGAAGGGATGCTTGGAGAAAAACCTAATTACTAAAAATTATTTGGAGAAATAATTGGTTATGAACCTATCCATAAATGTACTAGAGTTAGCCAAGCCACACTCGGGTCCAAATGCAGTCCATGTGGATTCTAGTACCTGTTAAGAAATTAGTGTAATTCCTTGAGTTGGAGGTAGAGGCAACCAATTTGTAAAAATAATGAGAGGATCTTTAGACTAAAATCCATATCTTCATGATTAAAAATAATTCATATACTAATAGGATAATGTCTTTTCTTTCAGTTATGGCCAATACACTATTCCTCCATACGCTATTGGACAGCGACAAGCTCATCGGATCTAACATCGATAGCTAGTATCGAAAGTTGAAGATTATCTTGGAGCATAAAAGGATTTTGTATGTACTTATAGATCAGGCACCTAAAGAACCTACAGCCAATGCTCCTCATGCTGTGAGAGATACTTACATGAAGTGGCTCAATGATCGCACGACTGTGCATTGCATGATGAGGGCAGCTATGAACAATGAACTTAGTCATAAGTTCGAGGATGTGTAGCCAGAGGGGATCATTCAAATGTTGAATGAGTCTTTCGGCACCCCTGAGGATGCGGAGAGATACAAAACCTCCTACACATTATTCAATGCCCATATGCGAGAGAGAGCTTCAGTCATCGATCATGTATAGTACATGATTGAGCAGATTGAACGTCTTAGCAAACTTGACTTTTCGTTGCATGAACAATTAGGCAAGGATGCTATCCTCAATTCACTATCGAAATCGTACCAACCCTTTCTTAGTCATTATAGAATGACGAAGCATGCAGTGAACTATCATGGTTTGCTAAAATTACTGCAGACTTTTGAGAAGGATCACCAGCTCCAAAAAGAGCCAGTGAATTTAGTAAGAGGTTCATCTACAGGGTGTCAATCCTTTAAGAGAGAAAAAAAGAAAAAAAGTGCAAAAATCCTGTGCTGCCGATCCTAAGCAGAGCAAACCATCAAAAGTTGACAAGAGCCAGGTAGAGTGCTTTTTTTGAAGTTGGGTTATTGAAAAAAAAATTATCCTACTTATATAGCTACCCTTGACCCAAACAGGCCTAAGAACAACAAAAAGAAGCAAACAGTTACTGCACAAGGTACTTATATGATAACACCTTATAATTTTTCTATTTATGATACTACTACCTGGGTATTGGATATCAAAAGTCCTATTAATATATACAATATGTTACAAAGACTACAAGTAAGAAGTTTCGAGAGGACGAGTGGTTCCTTAACATTGGGAATGGAAGTCTTGTTTCAGTTCTGGCCTTAAGAACTTGCAGCTTGTCTTCGAGTGTAGTAGTGTCATGTTAAATGATTATTATTATTGTCTCTCCTTTTTGATGAATGTCATCTCTGTAGATCTTTTGGCCAAACTTGGTTACAAGTTTATAATAAAGGATGATTTTTGTGATATCATTATGAATGATACTACAATTATGCATGGATAATTAAAACATCACATATACATAATATCACGACCTGTTAGTGTAATGTACACAGTTAGTAAACTTCCTAAATTAGATAATATCAGTGAATCCTATCTTTGGCATTGTAGGCTTATCGTGTGAACAAGAATAAGATTGACGGGATGATCAAGAAATGTATCCTTGAGATAGATGATTGTGAATCACTATGTACCTGCAAATTTTGTCTACTTGGTAAGATGACAAGTCACCTTTTAAGAAAAAAGATGAAAGAGCCAACGATATCCTAGGTCTAATATATACTGATATATGCGGGCCTATGAATATAAGTGTCAGAGGAGGATACTTTTGCTTCATTATATTTACAGACAACCTATCGAGGTATAGGTATATCTATCTTATGAAGCATCAGTCAAAATCATTTGAAATGTTCAAATAATTTCGTGCTCAAGTAGAGAAATAAACTGAAAAGAGTATTAAGATCCTTCGATCAAACCGAGGAGGTGAATACCTCACCAGTGAGTTCCTAAAATATCTGGAAGAGAATGGGATTCTATCACAGTGGATCCCTCCCAGTGGATCCCTCCTGGAACACCACAACATAATAGGATGTCGGAGAGGAAGAATCGAACCTTGTTAGATATGGTCCAATCCATGATGAGCTTTGCGAGTCTGCCAATCTCTTTTTGGAGATATACTCTGAAAACTGCCTACTATATTTTGGATAAGGTGCCCAGCAAGTCTATCGATAAAACTCCATATGAGATATAGACTGGGCATATGCCGGTGCTCTCACACCTTAGGTTCTGGGGGTATCCAGCTTATGTAAAGCATTTAAAGATAGATAAGCTTGGACCGAAGTCCGATAGATGCTTGTTCATAGGATGTCTAAAGAAAACTAAAGGATACTATTTCTACCTCGCTGCAGAACAAAAGGTGTTTGTCAGCAGTCGGATAGTTTTTCTGAAAAAGGAGTTCCTTAGTGAAGGAGCTAATGCCTGTAAAATTGAACTTGATAAAGTTCATTAGGTGGAAGGACTGACACACACAGAATTGGATTTGATTGGTGAATCAAATTTGGAGCCAGTAGAGATGCCATTAAGGAGATCTGGTAGAGTACCACATCAGTCGGACAGATACTATGATTTTTTAATCCAGGATGGTGACTTCATCAAACTTGATGAGAACGATGAGGATCCGATCATCTATACGGAGGCCATACAAAGGCCCAAATTCTAGAAATGATTTGAGGTCATGAAGTCTGAGATGGAGTCCATGAAGATCAGTGGTGTATGGACACTAGATGGTCTGCCCGAAGGGATAAAACTCATGGAGTGTAAATAGATGTTTTAAAAAAAAAGAGGAGCGGATGGGAAGGTAGAGACCTATAAAGCCCGTCTAGTTGTCAAAAGTTACTATCAGCATTATGGTATTGACTATGACGAAACGTTCGCTCCTGTGGCAATGCTCAAGTCCATCTGAATTATGCTTGCTATTGCTGCATACTTAGATTATGAGATCTGGTAGATGGATGTCAAAACTGCTTTCCTTAATGGAGAGCTGGAAGAAGAGGTGTATATGATACAACCTAAAGGATTCACATTCACAAATGAGTCAAAAGTGTGCAAGCTGAAAAGGTCTATTTATGGACTTATATAGGCATCTAGAAGTTGGAACATGCATTTTGATAAGGTGATCAAAATGTATGGCTTCATTAAAAACAGAGAAGAGCCTTACGTCTACAAGTGGACTTTCGATTCTATAGTCATCTTCTTTGTGCTGTATGTGGATGACATATTGTTACTAGAAAATGACATCTCGGCTTTGTAGAGTGTGAAGCTATGGTTATCATCACAGTTCTTCATAAAAGACTTGAGAGAAGCATCTTACATCTTTAAAATGAAGATCTATAGAGATAGATCTAGAAGGTTGCTTAGATTGTCCCAATCTACGTACATCGATATCTTGTTGAAACAGTCAACATAGATAATTTCAAGAAAGATTATCTTTCGATAGGTCATAGAATTACTCTTTTCAAGAAAGATTGTTCGATAACTCCTGAGGAGAGAGAGCGCATGAGTAGAATACCATATGCTTTGATAATAGGATCTATTATGTATGCTATGATGTGTACGAGGTCAGATGTGGCCTATTCACTAGGGATAGTGAGTAGATACCAGTCTGATCCAGATGAGAAGCATTGGAAGATTACGAAAATAATTCTTAAGTATTTGAGAAATACTAAAGACCAATGGCTTATCTATGGAGATACTGACCTGAAACTTGTGGGATATACTGAGTTTAGTTTTCAGTTAGATTGTGATGATAGCAGAAGCGTGTCAGGCTACGTATTTACCTTGAATGGAGGAGTTATATACTGAAAAAATTTTAAGCAACATACTATGACCGATTCTATATGCAAAGCAGAATACAATGCTACATCGAATGTCACAACATATTCTGCGCCGCTATCACCTGATGCAAGAGATCGTGAATCGAGGTGACGTCGAGCTTCAGAAGATCAATGGAAAGGAGAACTTAGCCGATTCCTTCTCTAAAGCTCTTGGAATCAAAAGGTTCGATGATGGAAGATGGGTATAAGATATTGCCCCGATTGGCTTTAGTCCAAGTGGGAGTTATTAGAAATTGTATCTTAAAATCAATCGTTTAACAATTGAGTTTCTCTTTGTATATAAATTATTGATCATTGAATAAAAATTATTCTGATATTTTTTATCATAAAGTAATATCTTTCTTGAACTCTTATGCTGTGATAAAGTCTTTAGAACTATGCTAGTATACGATAAAAAGAGAATTTATCATATAGTTTTTAAACATGTTCATGATCAAAGATATGTCATTACAGGATGGTGATGTTTATCGAGTGGAGGTCATTGTTTGCCATATGAATTGTTTGTCCTCTTAACCAAAGAGTGTGGTGACACTGGTATGACATACAAGTGAGATATAGGAGTACATCGTCACTGAACAAGTGACTCATCTGTAGAGCATTCTGCTGTCAAGAGCTGCTCATGAAACATATGGGTATACGTGTCTTTCAGACCTGAGATCACCATAGTGACTTGCAAGCAACTCACTGTGCTTTGGTGCCAGACTATCTGAATTTTTAATAACGTGATGGAAGGCTACTAGGTATAATCAAGTACTTGCAAAGTCTGTGTGTGGATCAAGATAGGATTAACCCCTCCAAATTATTAGAGTTGATGTATCGCTGTATTTCAATTTATCAAAGCCTTGACCAGGATAATTCATGAGATGGATTTGAAAGGTTAAAATACAATGTAGTTAATCTGAGACCATCCTAAAGCATCCAGGGTCAAAAAGATGAATTATACAGTAACCATGTGTATGGGTTTTGAAATATTTTTTTATGATAATTTGACCTATCTAGATGTCGAGAATCATTGCTAAATGGTATTTTGATAAGTGCAAGAATTGATTTCTGTACTACCGGCTTAGTGTTTGAACCTACGGAGTCACGCACATAAGTCAGAGAAAGTAGGAAGAAATCGACCTACATTTATATGTCTAATTTGGAAGTACTTGACTTGATTGAACATATAAGCTAACTTAATTGAGAATTAAGTTATGGATCAAATGGGATTGAAGAGTTGACTATGTCTAGCTAGCACTACATATGAGGTTCAGGTTCGATTTTGAGGATAAAAAGTTTCTAATCTAAGATCCATGGAGCATATAAAAGATTGAATTTAAGTGCTGATTTATAGCAGATTAGATCTGAATTCATTAGACTTAATTGGATCCAAAATGTTAGAATTTGGGATTTGAAGTATACATATGTATTTCAAAATTTTAATTTTCTAAACATGGCAGTGAAGAATAAGATTAAAATAATTTTAATCTGAATTTTACATACATAAAAATATAAAACCGCATATATCTATTTCATATGCTAAAATTGATATATACTGAAATTTAAATTGTGATCAAGTTACATACATTTTTCGTAATTCCTTTCTTCAAATCTGGATCTAAAAGAGATGAGGCTCTCTATTAGCTGCACAAGTATCCGACCTCTATGAGTATTCACTTGGGATCAACTTAGAACAGCCTTCTAAGATCTGAATTTTGATTCTCCAAAATTCAGTCTGTTAAATCTGAGCAAAACCTGGATCACGATCAATGTTTGATCTTTCTCCTTGATCTTTATCTTCTTTTCCTCTCTAGCCTTTCTCCTTGCTTTGTAGTGCTATGAGAGACCAACAACTAGCAGATGAAGGGCCACCTAACACCTTGGGCATGTGCAAAACTTGGTACGCGCATCCTAAGTAGTATGGCATGGGGACGCCTAAGGAGAAGAGAAAAAGGGAGGAAGAGAGGACGTGGGAGATTCTCTTGGGGTGGAGAGAGGCTGGCTTGGATGATCTTAGGACCTTAGGGGAGGTCCCCTTTTATAGGAATAAAGATTGAATCCTATTCAATCATATAATACATGTCCTACTTGCATTAGAATTCTTATTAACTTAAGTTATCCAACTTACATTAGGAAGCCCATTAGGTGCCAACTATTGGAGCTCTTGTACCCATAATTAGATACCCTATTTTGCATCCAAGAGACATCCCATATGAGAACTAAAGGCCCTCTAATCAATGGACATGCCCAAATTGAACAATTCAAAGTGACACCCCATAATAACTATCAAGGAGATTCATAAGGGACTTGCACCCTTAATTTATGTGATCCATAATCTTAGACACCCAACAATTGGAGTCTTATAAATCTTATTCATGTAGGTAATTAGCAGGTAATTAAGTTAGAATTAACTTATCAAATAAGTAATCCCAACGGAAAGAGGAATTGGGTCCAACCATGTGCTAGCAAGGTTACCATAAATCCAATAGATTTCTCTAAACCCAATTGATACTTCATAAGCTTAATTTCTTATTTCAGGCCAAATCTCTTTGTTGTGTGACCCCATAGGTTCAATTCTATTTAGTAGTGAGATATACATGTAGTGAATTTCAGTGCAGGGGTAAAACGATAATTTTAAAACTTTTTCAAAATTATAATTTTATAGTAGAAATTATTAATTAATCTAATTAATTAACATATATTAACCCTACATAAGGATCTAAATATGATATATATAGCATGCATTTAAATTTAAAATTTCGAATTCTATAGTAAACATTTTACTGTTATGTGTTCAGAACACATTACTTTCGTGCAGGTAGTCGATTGCTGCAGTCTGATATCGTCGGGAAGGTCTGATCATCACAATGCAGCCACACAATATATCTGGCCTCTGTGGATCATCCACATGAAGCTTCCAATCGGATCGGCTCCTCACGAATGCTAGTTCGTTGCAGAACCCTTTCGATGGCTGATGCTGATCGAACTCCTTCGATCTTGATCTGTCGACTCTTCAGATGCTCTGAATCATTAGTAGATGTACTTAAGAGGTTGATGAAACTCTCCTTAAAATCTTGTGGGCTCATGACCCTCGTAGCTCACTTTCTCACTTCTCGAACCCTAGGTAGAAACCCTAGGGTACTCTCAGAAAATCCTACACCCACTTTCTTTCTTTTCTTTTCTCTCGAAAGTTTTTTGAATTTTGATCCCACGCACAAGTCCTTCTCACACCACTCTTTCTTTCTCAGATTTGATGTTGCACATGCCCCACATTTTCATCCTTTTAAAAACAGTGCAAGATGCGTCTTTACAGCATTTTCACCACGTGAGAGGATAAAGCTAGGTGGTTGCTCACTTGAATTCAAATCGAATTTGAATTCAAATGCCAACCAACCAATCTTTATCCACTCAAGATGTGAGAAGGGAGGGGCGTGGGCTTCTTTGTGCGTGGAGAGTTTACACAAGAAACCTTTTCTCGTATAGAGCAAGAGGCGCACAAAAGAAAGGGGTGGCACATGGGATTAGTTGCCCATTCAAATTTAAACATCCTTTGAATTTGAATGGCCAACCAACCTATCATTATCCACTCAGATGGAACACACTGATGGGGTGTGAGAAGGGTTCTGCATGGGAGAAAATTCACGAGAACTCATTTCTCATGAATTCAAATAGGCGCAGGTGAGGTGAGGTGGCGCAGGGAGATAAGTCAAGGTGGTTTCAAATCTAATTAAACCAACCTAATTAAAATAGGTTAGGCACAATTAGACTAAGTTAAACCCAACACAATTAGGCTTAATTAGGCTCAATAAAATTCTAATCAAATCAAGAATTGACTAAGCCCAACCCCTGATCAAATCAGGGACCAAACCACCTCGACGATTAGGTCAACTCTTAACCTAATGGGTCAAACCCAACTGAATCCAATTCAATTTGACTTGATCCAAAAATAATTACTCAATCAAATTGAGTTAATTAGTGATCAAATCACTAACTAAACCTCTCATAAATACTGAGTCCAAATTCGATGGACAATCGGGCATCAAAGTCCATTGATATGAAATCTTGATCGAAGAGTCCCAAACCAGTGGGACTCTTGACCCCGGTACCCAAAATGTGTAGAACTCATGATCAGAGAATCCTAATTCTCGATCACAAAGTCTCAGACATGTAGGACTCAGAGTCTCCAAGCATTAGGACTCTTGGTCGAAGAGTCCCAATCCAGTGGGTCTCTTCACCAGCCATCAGATCAGATAGGAACCTCTAATTTCTGTAACCCCATAGGTTCGAACCTAAGTCGGTAGCACAAGAATCAATTTCTGTACTAATCGAAGTGACCATCTAGCAATGGTATCCGACGTCCGGATAGGTCGAATAGTCACAATCGCAACATTCAGAACTTACGCGAATATGGTTACTGTATAATTCATCCCTTTTGACCCCTGTATATAGGATGACTCAGGGTTAAACTATCAACCCTGATCAGATCATCCAAATCGTGCTCAACTCAAACAGTCCTGTGACTCCTCACTAGGACTACCTTGGCCAAGATTTTGCTAAATTGAAATATGACTGTACACAGCTCCTAAACTGAAGTGGTCAATCCCATCTTGACACACGCACCGACAAGTCAAGTACTTGACTACACCCAGCAGCCTTCCGTCACTGAATTAGAAATTCAAGTAGTCCAGTGCCTAAGTGCAGTGAGTTGCTTGCAAGTCACCGTGGCGGTCTCAGGTCGGAGGGACAGTTATACCTATATCCCATTGGAGCAAATCTTGACAGTAGAAAAAGCTCCGAAGTCGGTCACGTTCAGTGCAGATGTACCCTTACATCTCACCTGTATGCCATACTAGTGTCTCCACACTCCTTGGTTAAGAGGACAACCAACCCATATGGCACATAATGACCTATGCTTGATAAACATTGTTGTCCTTGGTAACAACGTATCATTTGGACGCAAACAGATTTAAGAACTAAATGACAAATCCTCCTTTGTCGAGTCTAAATAGTCCTAAGGACTTCACCACAACACAGGAGTTCATTAGAAGATGAAACAATTTGTGATGAAAAAATATCAAAATAATTTTTATTTATTTATAATTCATATACTAATACAGGAAAGAGCACAATCGTCAACAGGCTAACAATTGGCTTTGGGACACTATTCCCAACAATCTCCCACTTGGCCTAAAGCCAATCGGTGCAGTATCTAATACCCATCTTCGACTTGAAATCGTCGAACTCCTTTACCACAATGGCTTTGGTGAATGGGTCGGCCAGGTTCTCCTTTCCGTCGATCTTCTGAAGGTGAACATCACCTCTATCCATGATTTTTTGGATGAGATGGTAGCGGCGCAGAATATGCTTCGTCCGTTGGTGTGCCTTCGGTTCCTTTGCCTGAGCAATGGCTCCAGTGCTGTCACAGTAGAGTAGAGCTGGACCAACAAGGGAGGGTGCTACTTCGAGCTCGATGATGAATTTTCTTAGCCACACCGCTTCTTTGGCAGCATCTGATGTAGCGACATACTCTGCCTTGCAATCTGAATCAGCCACAGTGTGCTACTTGAAACTCTTCCAGCAGACAGCCCCACCATTAAGGGTAAAAATAAATCCCAACACACTTTTGCTGTCATCGTGATCAGACTGGAAACTGGAGTATGTAAACCCTATAAGTTTTAAGTCTGATTCACCATAAACAAGCCACTGGTCCTTAGTATTTCTTAAATACTTCAGGATGATTTTAACAACCTTCCAGCGATTCTCCCCTGGATCAGATTGGTATTTACTCACTACCCCTAGTGAGTATACCACATCTGGTTGTGTACATGTCATAGCGTACATGATAGATCCTACTATCGAAGTATATGGAATTCTACCCATACACTCTCTTTCTTGAGGTGTTGTCGGACAATCCCTCTTCGAGAGAGAAATTCCATAGCCTATCGGTAGATAGCCTTTCTTGGAATTCTCCATGCTGAACCTCTTCAGCATAGTATCAATGTACGTGGACTGAGATAAGCCAAGCAACCTTTTAGATCTATCCCTATAGATCCTCATCCCTAGGATGTAGGAAGCTTCTCCCAGATCCTTCATGGAGAACTATGATGATAGCCAAATCTTTATTCCTTATAATGCAGGGACATCATTTTCGATTAAGAAAATATCATCCACATACAATACAAGAAATACCATTACTGGACCATTAGCCTATTTATAAATACAGGGCTCTTCTTTGTTCTTAACAAAGCCATTCGTCTTGATCGTCCTATCAAAATGTATGTTCCAACTCTGGGATGCCTGCTTAAGTCCATAAATAGACCTTTATAGCCTGCACACCTTAGACTCATCTGTGGATGTGAACCCTTCAGGTTGTATCATATATACCTTTTTGTCCAGCTCTCCATTTAAGAAAGCTGTCTTCACATCCATCTGCCAGATTTCATAGTCTAAATGGGCAGCTATTGCAAGCATAATCCGAATGGATTTGAGCATTGCCACAGGAGAAAATGTCTCGTCATAGTCTATACCATAACATTGACGATATCCCTTGGCAACCAGATGGGCTTTATAGGTCTCCACCTTTCTGTCTACGCCCCTCTTCCTCTTGAAGACCCACTTACACCCTATCGATTTTACTCCTTCGGGTGGGTCAACCAATGTCCACACATCGTTGACCTTCATGGACTACATTTCAAATTTCATGGCCTCTAGCCATTTCTCAGAGTCAGGTCTCTGCATTGCATCCATGTAAGTGATCGGATCCTCATCATTTTCATCAAGTTCGACAGGATCGTCGTCTCGGACCAAGAAACCATAGTATCTGTCCGGTTGACGTGGTACTCTACCAGATCTCCTTAAGGGTGCGGGAACAATGGGCTCTGGATCTGATCTAACCAAATTCGGTTCAGGTTCAGCAACTTGTGTCGGTTTTTCCACCTGCTAAACTTCTTCAAGTTCGACCTTAGAGGCAACAATCCCTTCACCAAGGAACTCTTTTTTCAAAAAGATTGCCTTAAGGCTGACAAACACCTTTTGCTCATCAGCTATGTAGAAATAATACCCTTTGGTCTCTTTTGGGTACCCTATGAAATAGCACTTGTCAGACCTAGGTCCAAGCTTATTTGTAATTAAACGTTTAACATAAGTCGACACCCCCAAACCCTAAGGTGAGAGAGTACTGGCTTACGTCCTATCCATATCTCCTATGGCATTTTAGTTACAGACTTACTCGGAACCCTATTTAGAAGGTAACAAGCCAATTCGAGCGCATATCCCCAGAGGAAGATCGGCAGATTAGCAAACCCCATCATGGATCGAACCATATCCAACAAGGTCCGATTCCTCCTTTCAGACACACCATTATGCTGTGGTGTTCCAGGAGAAATCTACTGAGAGAGAATTCCATTCTCCCCAAGATATATCAGAAACTCATTGAAAAGGTATTCACCTCCTCAATCAGATCGAAGAGTTTTAATACACTTCTCAATTTGTTTTTCTACCTCATTTCGAAATAGTTTAAATATTTCAAACGACTCCGACTTATGCTTCATTAAGTAGATATACCCATATCTCGATAGATCATCTGTGAAGGTTATGAAGTAGAAATATCCACCTCTTACACTTGAGCTCATGGGTCCACATACATTAGAATGTATCAGACCCAAGAGTTCACTGGCTCGCTCACCTTTTCCAGTAAAAGATGATTTGGTCATCTTTCCAAGAAGATAGGACTCACAGGTTGGAAGTGATTCACAATCACCAACTTCAAGAATTCTTTCTTGAGCCAACCTGTTTATCCTGTTCTTATTGATATGACCTAGCCTACAGTGCCAAAGGTAGACTTCTGACATATTATCCATTCTAGGGCATTTACCAGAGGTTTGAACCATATTAACAGGCTGTGATAGTAAGTAAATTTCATTATTTAGTTATCCAACAAACATTGTAACACCATTCAAAATGATATTGCAAATATTTTTTTTATTAAAAATTCATAACTGTACATGGCCAAAAAGCCTACAGAAATAATATTTAATAAAAAATTTAGACAATAGTGACATTCACTCAGAATTACATTACGAGAGTTGATTACAAGGTTCATGATTTCTAAAGCTAGAACTGGAACTTTGCTTCCATCTCTAATGTTCAGGAACCTCTCGCCTTCATAAAATCTCCTACTGACCGGCAGACCCTGCATCAAATTACAAATATGATAAGGGCTTCTGGTATCCAATACCTAGGTAGTAGTATCACAAATGGAAAAGTTGTAAGGTGTTATCATATAATTACCTTGCTTCTTTTTCGACCTATTCGGGTCCAGGGAGGCAATGTATAGAGGACAGTTCCTCTTCCAGTGCCCCTGCTTCTTGCAAAAGAAGCACTCCACCTGTCTCTGGTCGGGCTTGCACTTCTTGGTCTGACCTTGTACAGAAGTCCCAGCATGCGGCTGCACCTTCTTATTCTTCTTCTTCTTGTTCTTCTTCCCTTTCTTAAAGGGTCGATGACCAGAAGAAGACCCTCCCACAATATTCACTGACTCCTTATGGAGCTGGTGGTCCTTCTCAAAGTTCTGCAGCAACCCTAACAAGCCGTGGTAGTTCACTGCAAGCTTTGTCATCCGAAAATGAGTAAGAAAGGGGAGGAAGGACTTGGGCAAAAAATTAAGGATCGCATCCTTACCGAGCTGCTCGTGCAAGGAAAAGCCCAGTTTACTTAGGTGCTCAATCATTTCGATCATGTACAGTACATGATCGGTGACTGAGGCTCCATCTCTCATCCGAGCATTAAAAATGGCACAACTAGTTTTATGCCTTTCAGCATCGTCAGGCATGCTAAAGGAGTCGTTCAATATTTGAAGCATCTCCTGCAGCTAGGCATTCTCGAACCTATGGCTGAACTCATCATTCATTGCCGCCAGCATTATGCACCGAATGGTGGTGAGGTCGTTGAGCCACTTCTGGTAAGTGTCTCGGACCGTCCCTCTAGTGTTCGGGGCTGGCTCCTCAGGTGTCGGATCCGTTACTACATAAAGGATCCGCTCATGCTCAAGGATGATTTTTAATTTTTGATACCAGCTATCAAAATTAGATCCCATGAGCTTATCATTATCTAATAATGACCGGAGCGATAGGGTTGTCACGCCCCTGACCCGAGATTGTGAATCGAGGGTCATGGCAACCGCCGCATACTTATGAAGAACTCTCTCCATAAGCATGCAAGGCATCTCATCACGATATCAATGCATCACAGCGGAATAAATTCAAATATTTATTATTCAACTCTAATTCAAGTAATTAAAATAAATATCTTACATCCGATAAAATTTTACTAAAAAATAAAACAATAGATCTAAGTTCAATGAAGTTGACAATGCTAAATCTCGCCTCTAAAAGCTCTGTCCCAATATTTCTTCCCACGCTCGAAATTAATTATCTGAATCTGAAAAATAGAAAGAAAGGTAATGAGCTAGACAGCCCAGTAAGTAATAAATATCTCAACTAGATAATTCAGATATTATATAATTTTCAAGAATAATGTTGCAAATAAACATAAGAGTATATTTCATGCTGATTTAATACAAATCAAATATTTTCAAATATTCATATATAATATAATCATAAATCCGATTCGATTTAAAAATACTCGTAACTCAACAGCCTTGACTATGACCAACGTTTAACCCCCATTGGCGGGGTCCACAGAATACCAGCACACAACCCCCACTGGCAGGGTCCACAAATACCAGCGCAAAACCCCCACTGGCAGGGTCCACAAACACCAGCGCATAACCCCCATTGGCAGGGTCCATTGAGTACCAACGTATAATCCCCATTGGCGGGGCCCATTGAAATATAGTTAGGCTGAGAGCATAAATTCGATCTGTATCAAAATACTTTGTACCATAATATATCATAATTTTTCACTGAACATGTGCATAAATCGACGTACCATAATATTTCAAAAGTACTTTTCTTTCAAAACATAATTTCATAAATCATGCATAATTTTAAAAAATAATTATTTATTTTTAGAATAAATATGGAATATCTCGAGAAGATGATTCATTACTTACCTTTCACGGAGCACTGATTGAACAGATCGACTAACTTCTAGGAGATTCTTCCATGTCTATTATCCAAAATTATATTTTTACATTAATTTTAATTCAAAATTCAATCTAAACAAATTCCAAATCAAAATCTCACTTAAAATCAGACTCTTCCCTAAACTCGATCAAAATCATCAGATGAAGCCTTCCACTACACTAATCCTAGAGGAATAACTTTAGAGAGAGAAAAATCCAATTTCAGAGAGAGAAAGTCAGGGTTTAGATTGAAAGAAGAGAGAGAAACTCTCTCTCATCATTTTTTTTATTTTATTTATTTATTTATTTATTTATTTATATATATATAAGTATATATATATATTGTTATTATTATTATTATTATTATTTTTCTTTCTTTCTTTCTTTTCTTTTCTCTTTTTCTTCATTTTCTTCATTTTCTTCTTTTCTTTTCTTTTACTCTTTTTTTTTTCTTCTTTTTCTTTTCTTTTTTTCTTTTCTTTTCTTCTTTTTCTTCTTTTCTTTTCTTTTCTTTTTCTCTTTTTTTTTCTTCTTTTTTTTTCTTTTTTTTTCTTCTTTTTCTTCTTTCTCTTCTTCTTCTCTCGGCTCCTTCCAGCCCGAACAGGGGACCGACGGTCCCCTCCTTGTGCCGGGCCGTTCAGGCCACAGCCGCCATGGCGGAGGCCGGCGGCAGAGGGGGGCCACTCCCCCGGTCACGGAGGAGCAAGGCCGGTGATCGATTGCGATCACCGATGCTGAATCGATCGCCGACGTCGAAAAATTCATGAGAAATAGAGATCAAAACAGAGGTCTCTTTTTTTGATCGAAAATCGATGACTCCCATCATCGGCAGCCGCGCACAAGGGCATGGGAGGAAGGGGAAGGAAGAGGGGAAGAGAAAGGGAACTCACCTCGACCTCTGGTGACCTCGTCGGTGAGCAGTCATGGTGAGAACAAGGTGGGTGTCCGTGGCTCTAATTTGAGAAAATCGGAGAGAAAGAGAGGGGAAAAGGGTCGATGATCGGCTCCAAGGGAAAGGGAAGGTCTTTTTATAGAGGACCCTAGGACTCCGAGAGGTCTTAGGATTCCCGTTTCGTCCGGATCTCGTCGGAGAAGAAGACTCCTATCGGGAGTCTTCTTCCCGATTTGATTTCTCTATTTTTTTTTTTTTTTTTTTGGGCTTGGGTCTGCTGGATTGGGCTTGGTTTTGGGCTATGACATTCTTCACCCCTAAAAAAATTTCATCCTCGAAATTTTTCATACCTGTCACCAGTGTATTAGAAGCCTGTGCATTCTGTTGAGTAAGTGCATAAACTCTTCCCTGAGTTTTAGAAATCTGTCCACCACCCTTATGTTGTCCTTCATGAGTTCTTTGGCCAACTTGATTTTCAGTATTTAGTGGGCAGCTAGCAATTTTATGATCCATCTGACCACATTTGAAACAAGCACCTGTATTCCAATAGCAATCCTTGTCTGCATGATTTTTGCCACATCTGGAGCACTGCTCACCATCAATCTGTTGAGTCTTATTATCTATTGCTCCCTTAGCTGATCTTTTGATGTTTTTATTATTCTGCCCTTGCGTATCATTTGATTTTGCTCTCTTTCTTTGCTTTCTTTCTCTTTCCATGCGTTCTTCATTGACTTTCCTTTCAATTATCAGTGTTTTGTTTACCACATCTGCATAAGTTGTCAATTCATATGGAACCACTTATTTTTGAATCTCAGTTCTTAGTCCCATCTCAAACTTGTGAACACGTTCTTGCTCACCATCCACTAATCTCGGAGCAAATTTTGCTAACTCTGTAAATTTTGCTTCATATTCAGTCACACTCATACCCTTTTGCTTCAAATAAATAAACTCCTGCTCTTTCTGGATCCTTATACTCCGAGGAAAATACTGATCATAGAATGCAATCTGAAATCTTTTCCAGGTAAGTATTTCACCGTCTTGTTCATACTTACGCTGTAGTCGCTGACACTAATTGTATGCTTCTCCTTGTAGTAAATAAGCTGCATATCGAATCTTTTCTTCATCAAGACACTCTTGGACAGTGAAGGCCTTCTCCATCTCCATTATCCAGTTATCAGCCTCCAAAGGTTCAGTAGTCCCCTTGAAAGCTGGAGGAGCAAGCTTTTTAAATTCTGAAATATTGTTCCGTTGTACTGGTTGCTCTCCATGTTGTGGTGGTGGATGCTGTTGTGCATCTCGTTGTATCTGCTGTTGTTCAAGCATTTGCTGCTGTATTTGTTATTGTGCTTGTACCATTCTGATTAAGATCTGCATTAACTGAGCCATATCTGGTTCTTGAAGTGCTCTCGAAGTACTCCCATTAGGATCTACGACTCCCTCCTCCTGAGGGGTGCCACTGATCAGATGGGGAGTGCTACCATCCTGTTGTTGTGATGTCTCTCTTGCAATTCCTTGAGTAGTTCTTGTCATTCTACGGGGAGGCATGGTAACCTTGTAGTAGTAAAACCTTATTAGATTTATTTATCTATTTGTTAGGATAGATTTACTATGATGCTCATACTTTAACGTCCCAATATTCCTAATGTTTACCCACCTACACTAATACTATGTCAAATTCTATGTGTCATAATTTATCCACTTATGCTCTGATACCATATTAATTGTCACGCCCCCGACCCGAGATTGTGAATCGAGGGTCATGGCAACCGCTGCATACTTATGAAGAACTCTTTCCATAAGCATGCAAGGCATCTCATCACGATATCAATGCATCACAATAGAATAAATTTAAATATTTATTATTCAACTCTAATTCAAGTAATTAAAATAAATATCTTACATCCGATAAAATTTTACTAAAAAATAAAATAATAGATCTAAGTTCAATGAAGTTGACAATGCTAAATCTCGCCTCTAAAAGCTCTGTCCCAATATTTCTTCCCACGCTCGAAATTAATTATCTGAATCTGAAAAATAGAAAGAAAGGTAATGAGCTAGACAGCCCAGTAAGTAACAAATATCTCAACTAGATAATTCAGATATTATATAATTTTCAAGAATAATGTTGCAAATAAACATAAGAGTATATTTCATGCTGATTTAATACAAATCAAATATTTTCAAATATTTACATATAATATAATCATAAATCTGATTCGATTTAAAAATACTCGTAACTCAACAGCCTTGACTATGACCAACGTTTAACTCCCATTGGCGGGGTCCACAGAATACCAGCACACAACCCCCACTGGCAGGGTCCACAAATACCAGCACACAACCCCCACTGGCAGGGTCCACTGAGTACCAACGTATAATCTCCATTGGTGGGGCCCACTGAAACATAGTTAGGCTGAGAGCAAAAATCCGATCTGTATCAAAACACTTTGTACCATAACATATCATAATTTTTCACTGAACATGTGCATAAATTGACGTACTATAATATTTCAAAAGCACTTTTCTTTCAAAACATAATTTCACAAATCATGCATAATTTCAGAGAATAATTATTTATTTTCAAAATAAATATGGAATATCTCGAGAAGATGATTCATTACTTACCTTTCACGGAGCACTGATTGAACAGATCGACTAACTTCTAAGAGATTCTTCCGTGCCTATTATCCAAAATTATATTTTTATATTAATTTTAATTCAAAATTCAATCTAAACAAATCCCAAATCAAAATCTCACTTAAAATTAGACTCTTCCCTAAACTTGATCAAAATCATCAGATGAAGCCTTCCACTACGCTAATCCTAGAGGAATAACTTTAGAGAGAGAAAAATTCAATTCCAGAGAGAGAAAGTCCGGGTTCAGACTGAAAGAAAAGAGAGAAGAGAGAGAAACTCTCTCTCTCATCATTTTTTTATTTTATTTATTTATTTATTCATTTATTTTTATATATATATATGTATATATATATATATATATTATTATTATTATTATTATTATTATTATTCTTATTTTTTTCTTTCTTTCTTTTCTTTTCTCTTTTTCTTCGTTTTCTTCTTTTTCTTCTTTTCTTTTCTTTTCTTTTTCTCTTTTTTTTCTTCTTTTTCTTTTCTTTTTTTCTTTTCTTTTCTTCTTTTTCTTCTTCTTCCTCTTTTCTTTTCTTTTCTTTTTCTCTTTTTTTTTTCTTTCTTTTCTTTTCTTTTCTTCTTTTTCTTCTTTCTCTTCTTCTTCTCTCGGTTCCTTCTAGGCCGAATAGGGGACCGGCGGTCCCCTCCTTGTGCCGGGCCGTTCAGGCCACGGCCGCCGCGGCGGAGGCCGGCGGCAGAGGGGGGCCACTCCCCCGGTCACGGAGGAGCATGGCCAGCGATCGATTGCGATCGCCGGCGCCGAAAAATTCACGAGAAAAAGAGACCAAAATAGAGGTCCCTTTTTCCGACCGAAAATCGGCGACTCCCGTCACCGGCAGCCACGCACAAGGGCACGGGAGGAAGGGGAAGGAAGAGGTGAAGAGAAAGGGAACTCACCTCGACCTTCGGTGACCTCGTCGGTGAGCAGTCACGGCGAGAACAAGGCGGGTGTCCGCAGTTCTAATTCGAGAAAATCGGAGAGAAAGAGAGGGGAAAAGGGCTGATGATCGGCTCCAAGGGAAAGGGAAGGTCTTTTTATAGAGGACCCTAGGACTCTGAGAGGTCCTAGGATTCTCGTTTCGTCCGGATCTCGCGGGAGAAGAAGACTCCTATCGGGAGTCTTCTTCCCGATTTGATTCCTCTATTTTTTTTTATTTTTTTTTTTGGGGCTTGGGTCTGCTGGATTGGGCTTGGTTTTGGGCTATGACAAGGGTAGTGGCCATAGCTCCATAAAGAAAAATCAGACCTTTATTAGTACATAAATTATTAATACTAAAGACTTGGACTTTAGTCTAAAGTTTCTTCCAGTATTTTTATGAACTGGTAGCCTCAACCTCCAATTCAAGGAATTACTTTAATTCCTTAGTGGTACTAGAATCCACACAGACTACACACGAGCCCAACTTTGGCTGGTCAACCCATGTGCATCTATGGGTAGGTTCATAACCAATTATTTCTCTAAACAACTTCTAGTAATTGATTTTGCCCCAGAACCTAATCAGTAGGCTTTGACCTCCATTGAAAAGATCTGGTTAGGTCCAACCATTAACATGACTTGATTTGGTGAATTTGACCAATAAATGATCAGGCCCGACTTTGGTCGGCCAACTTGACCACCATCAGAAAGACTCAACCAAATGATCATATTATGAATGATAATTCCATTAGTCAATAAGCACCAGGCCTTTGGGCCTCCAGTGATTAATAAACTAATGGACTCATTATCACTCACTTAATGGGAGGCTATGACTTAGTTATCACTATAACTTAATCATTTTTAGGGACCTAATAATTTTTGAGGATTTTATTAAAGGATAGAAGAGAAAAAATTAACCAGCCAATTTCAATCCTCCCACTAACTTCACCAAGTCAAACTAAAAAGGATTTAATTAAAGCCGACTTTAGGAGCACCTAAATCAGTCACACTGATTTACCTAATGACATGGGTGAGCCCTAATCACCAAGTGATCTAATCAAAACCTAACTCACTAGGTTGGCCAGGTAAGTGAGATCTGTATAAGGGATATGCCATTAACTCGTCAGAGATCGAATCAATGCGAGTAGCTCCCAGTTAAAAACCACTGGTCAGACTGCCAAACTTATCTTAGACACTAACCGGTTCATTAGTTTTAATTTGATCAATTTAGTAAATAGGGTTCCACCGCATAGCCATGATTTAAGTCCATCTTGGTCTAGCTAAAGACATGGACCCATTCAACTACAACTATTGGAGTTGAGTCTAGAGTATCCTTGACCTAATCTAATTCAACTTTTGATTAGATTTGATCAATTACTCTAATTTAGTCCATTTCTTTAAGCTAACCTTAGGTCTAACCCAAT